>NW_026000136.1:1239745-1421913 GCF_001458135.2 Marmota marmota marmota
TAATGGCTGCCAATCTTACTGGAGTGAGATGGTATCTTAGGGTGGTTTTGATTTGCATTTCTCTGACTGCTAGAGATGGTGAGCATTTTTTCATGTACTTGTTGATTGACTGTATGTCCTCCTCTGAGAAGTGTCTGTTCAGGTCCTTGGCCCATTTGTTGATTGGGTTGTTTGTTATCTTATTGTCTAATTTTTTGAGTTCTTTGTATTGATCATTTCTTATCCCCATCACTGACTTTGTTGGATCACCTTAAGCAGTTGCTTATTGTTTCTGAGTTGCTATTTTTCTCCACTAAATTGAGCCTTATTTTACCCTGACTTTATACCACTCCCTGAACGATGATAAATAATTACAAACTATTTTATGATGAAAGCATGCAAAAATAACATCATTAAATACTTCAGTGTTATAGAACCTAGCACTATAAAGTAATAAATAGGAAAGAAATAAGGACTTTGTTTTAGAAGACTATGTATTTTCTGAGTTTTTCACTTCAGATTTTCTGTTGATCTTCCCACATGTGACATTAATAATGTCTTATTTTGGCAGGACGGGGACCAAGAGAGAGAAAATGCTAATGCATTTATTTACTTCTTCTTTCCCTCTCCTCCCTGGTTTCCTTCCTTCACTCTACTGGCTTTCCTTCTATTTATTTATTGTTTTTTTTTTTAATTGGCACTTTGTAGATATACGTAAAGGTGGAATTCACTGTGGCATGTTCATACATGTAATAGCATGATTTGGTCAAGTTCAATTCGTGGTTTCCTCTTTCCCATCCGCCTCCCTTCCCCTTGCCTGCATGTTTTGTCTGGTCTGATTATTATGACTTCTTTTCTCAATTCTAGCCTTTTCCCCACTAAATCCTCAGCTTTTCCTTTATTCTCAGCTAAATCACCTTGTTTAAAGTGGCTGCATCTTAAGAACGGAGCTTTATTTATATGGATAAGTCTTTAAGAGTGAGGATGTTTGGATTTTGTAGAGTTCTTCTCCCGTTCACTCTGAATTATTTCCTGTTGATAGATTTAATTCAGTTCCCTTCTAGGGTGAAGATCAAATTCAGTTTACCTAGTGGCAGACTTTTGGGAATTACAGTTCATTTTCTTCTGGAAAGGTTTAGTTTTATACTATACAACCTTGGGAGGATATTCTGAGCTTGAGAAGTCAATTTCAAGCAGTTAGGAAAAGTTAAAAAGTAAGTGATGTTTGTTCAGTTTGCCAAGGAGCCAAACCCTCCTGCAGGGGCAGTAGCCCCAGTACAAGCTTTTGTTCCTGTGCTCCTCAGTTTAGAACAGAGCTCCAGGTGTGGTTGGTGATTGGTAACTGTTGGTTAAACACACATGGTGGCGCAAGCCTGTAACCCCAGTGGCTTTGGAGGCTGAAGTGGGAGGATCGAAAGTTCAAAAGCCAGCCTCAGCAATGTAGCGAGGCCCTAAGTAACTCAGCAAGACCCTTTCTCTAAATAAAATATATGAAAAAGGGCTGGGGATGTGGCTCAGTGGTTAAGCACCCCTGGGTTCAATCCCAGATACCAAAAAAAAGCACAAATAGATTCACTACCCAGAAGCAGCAGCTTTTTCTGTAACTGTAGTTGGTCATGTTTTCTCATGAATAACTAACTATCTCATGGAATTGTGATGTCAAGTAAACATGGTCATGCATATGTAGTGTCTGCTTACACCATAAGAATTTGATGAATTTTAGCTACTATTATTAGTTACACTAAAGGAAACTAGATTGCACTTAAAATTTTTCATGAAACAAAATTTCCAAACTTATCCGTTGATAAGTTTTATTGAATGTTTCTGGCAGATGCCTGTGCCCACAGTGGTGTGGGAAGTTCTACTCTCCAGGGTAGTGTTGGAGGCTCAAATTGCAAAATGCTTAGTTCCTGGTGATAAAGTTACCGTGTTATTTTCAGGAGATACTAGACATTGGGGAAGGAATTGTTGGAATTAAGAAACATTGTCATCTATACAGTGTTTGAATAAGGGACAATAGAAAGGGAAGATAAACATATAGGGAGACAGCATTAAAGAACTAAGTGACCTAGGAACTGGTTGCTTTTGGATTGTAAGTATTTAGGCAAAACTTTGTCAATGGGAATCTAAATTTTCCTATGGTTCAAGGTGAGGAAATATTTCCATCCGTAAAATGGCCCTGACCTTTGATGGCTTGTTCTACTCCAACATGGTTGAGAAACATCCCATCAGGTTTATGTAAGAGCTCAAAATCTCAACAACAACAAATCCAAAATAACCCTATCAATGAATGGGCAAAAGAACTAAACAAACATTTCTCAAAAGAAACACAAATAGCCAGGGGCACAGTGACGCATGCCTGTAATCCAAGCAGTTTGGGAGGCTGAGACAGGAGGATAGCAAGTTCAAAGCCAGCCTCAGCAACAGTAAGGTACTAAGCAACTCATTGGGACCCTGACTTTAGATAAAAAATACAAAATAGGGCTGGGGATGTGGCTCAGTGGTTGAGTACCCCCGGCTTCACTACCTAATACTCCCCCACCAAAAAAGGAAACATAAGTGGGCAACAAATATATGAAAAAAATAATCAACATCTCTAGCAATCATGGCAATGCAAATCAAAACTAAGATTTTCACCTCACACTCACCAGAATGGCAGTTATCAAAAATGCTGGTGAAGATGTGGGAAAAGATACACTCACATATTGTAGGTGGGACTGTAAATTAGTACAACCACCCTGAGAAGTCGTATGGAGATTCCTTAAAAAACTAGGAATGGAACCGCCATATGACCCAGCTATCCCACTCCTTGGTTCTTATCCAGAAGAATTAAATCAGCATACTGTAGTGATACAGCCACATTTTATAGCAGCACCATTCCCAGGAATCAATTATGGAGCCATCCCAGCTGCCCATCCATAGATGAATGGACTAAGGAAACACGGGGTATATACACAGTGACGTTTTACTCAGCCGGAAAGAGGAATAGAATTATAGCATTTTCTGGAAAATGGATGGAAATGGAGAACATTATGTTAAGTAAAATACACCAGACTCAGAAAATCAAGAATCAAATGTTTTCTCACATACGTGGAAGCTAGAGAAAAATAAGGGAAGAAAGGAGGGGATCAGATATCACAAAGATATAGGGAAGGTCAATGGAGTAGAAGGAAGAGATTGTGAGAGAGGGAGGAAGTGGGGGGAAAGGGGAGGAAATGCAAAAGGAATTTGACAAAATCATGCCATGTGCATATAGGAATATTCCACAGGGAATTCCACCTTTAGGTATATGTAAAAGGCACCAATCAAAAATAATAAAGTGAGGGAAGATCAGCAGAAGGAGGAGGAAAACGGGGAGGGAAGGTAGAGGGCAGGGACTGAAATGGAGTGAATCAAATCTATGCATGTATGACTGTCAAAACTATCACTGCTAACCCAACTACTATGTATAATGCTTTAATTAAAAAAAAAAAAAGTGCTGGGGTTGTAGCTTAGTGGTAGAGTGCTTGCCTAGCATGTGTGTGGCACTGGGTACGATTCTCGGCACCACATATAAATAAATGAATAAAATAAGGATTTATCAACATCTAAAAAATAAATATATAAAAATATTTTTTTAAAAAAATCAACTGTCCTATAGAGACAGGCTCTAAATGGGACACATTTCTTTTCTTCCAGAGTTAAGGTGTTGGTTGGTGGTGATACTTGGGAAGAAATCAAACAAGGAACAGCAGCTTTAGAAATTGTTTCCTGTGGGGCCTGGCGTCTGTCTTCACCAGGAGGGCTCACCTGCTGAGGCGCTGTGGAGTCTGTGGGGGCAGATGTGGGTGGGGAAGCAACATTTTTAAAGTAAAATTTGGGGACCTGTGTTCCAATCCCCAGCCCTGCAGGCAAGACAAAAAAGTAAGATTTAAAGATTAAGTATGAACCTCAGTTATAAATTTTCTTGGACTGTAATGGCCTCACAGATCCTTGGAGATTCTTCCTTAAGATGTAAAAATGACTTTGTCCACTCATGACAGTTTATTAAAATGGAGTTCCAAATGTCTGTAGGACTTCATTACTTCTTTTTGACACATATCTCATTTCCCCCATTGTAACAGGACCTCTAGTTTAAAACAGCAGAGCATTCTTTTTCTTAGTGCCAAATGTCACTAGGATACCTTGTGCAATAGCATCAAGTTGCTCTGAAGAGTGACTCTGCCAGGCAGCAGCGTCTTGGAGCAGCCATAGCAGGCAGATCACAGGGGAGGCGCTGGCAGAGCAATCGCACTCACTCCAGTGGATCAAGCAGTTATTCATTGATTTCAACACACATTTATTGAGCACTCACTAATTTATGGCAGGCCCTGCTCCACGGTGGGGATGTAATGGCTGAGCAGACCCTCTGCCTTCTTGTAGCTTATATTCCAGGGGGGAATTGGGTAGTTTTAAAAAAGCTGTTACCTAATTCATATTCAGCAAATCTTTTTAAAGTCACCTCTATGTGCCACGTCCTAGGGATACAGTGTTGAGCAAGAAAGAGGTTAAGAAGGCATAGTGGCTGGAGGTGGGAAGGAGGTACCTAGGTCAGATTCTGAGTCCTTATTGATTCATTCTTTCTTTTCTACCTTCCCCTTCCTCTCCTCTCCTCTCCCATCCCCTCCCCTTTCTTCTCGCCCTTACTCTCCGCTCCCCCACCAAAAAAGGAAACATAAGTGGGCAACAAATATATGAAAAAAATAATCAACATCTCTAGCAATCATGGCAATGCAAATCAAAACTAAGATTTTCACCTCACACTCACCAGAATGGCAGTTATCAAAAATGCTGGTGAAGATGTGGGAAAAGATACACTCNATCCCTTTCCTTTTCTTCCCTCCCTTCCTTCTTCCCTCTCTCCTTCCCTCTCTCCCTTCCTTCCATCCTTTCTGCAATGCTGGGGATTGAACCCAGAACCTAGTGATGCTAAGCAAATGCTCTGTCTCTGACCACCACCCAGCCCCCTGCTTTCTGAGCCATCATACTTTCACCCATAAAGTGGGAGAAAAGGACACCTGCTCTGTACGTTCACTTGCCCCATCCTGAGAGTAACTAGAGGGTGATGTATATAAAAGTGCTTTTTAGCCTATGCGGAAGCACAGGTAGTACAGTATTTGCTGCTAGAGGTGACATAGGGATAAGTGGAGGGACAGGCGCCTTAGCTCAGTCCTTGGAGCGTACCCTGCATGGCTTGGGGTATGATTTGAACTCTGTCACATCTCTGGTTTCCAATAATTCACATAAATTTGTTGTTTATTTGGAATTAAATACACTTATAGAAGATGAGCATATGACTTCCATATTTTAAGCAAGGATGTATTTTGGAAACCCATCTGAGGATTGTTACTCACTTTACCAGAGACTTCACCAGAGACTCACCCCACCCTCTGATGTCAATAGGGTGGGCTGGTGATTGCTAGACTATTTTGTTAACATAGACAAGTTTCCCCTGAAAAGGAAAATTATCTTATCGTGTAATGGTGCCTGAAGAGTTGAGAATGTGTGTAGTTGTGGATTGAGAAGGACCGGAAAAAAGTGTTTTAGTGAGCAGATAATAGAATGCAGTTTTGTTCTGGTACAGGTGCATGGGCTTGAGTTCTTTGGCATTTCAAGTCTATTGATATAACTGCAGTGTTGTTTTTTTTTTTTTTTTTTTCCTTCTAATACAAATCTGAAGATTTCCTGACTTGTATCAGAATGGACAGATCAATGGCTATGGGCCAGTGGTCTTGAATGTGGTGTGGTAGTAAAACTCACAAGCAGAAAATCCCTTCTTTAGCAGGGATTCTGTTCTTACCCCTTTTTGTATCTAAAAGGATTTTTTCCCCAGAGAAAATTTTAAAAGTGAGTTTTAGACCTAAAAGCTAGATCAAGTAGATAGCAAACACATATGTTCACAGGTCTCCTGGGTGAGTAAGTTATATTTTCTAATAAATCAATATTTTATTTAGATGTTTAAAGCTATGGAAATAATAGCATAGTTTTCTGTTGCTATCATTGTTATTCTTTGGCTTATTTTCTGTTTTTAGTTCATCATCAAATCCCCATGGTCAGTGCCACATTTATATGTGCCATTTATATGTTTTGAGGTTTTGACTTCTCCTGCAGAGGACTTTAGTTGGGGTGACAAGCAACTTCCATGGAAAGTTGTTGAGTGCTAAACTCTGCGGTTCTTAAAGTAAATTGCACTAAAAAGAGGGACTAGATCATCCATAGTCAGGGTAGTAATTTTCAGATTATTCCAAACATTTAGATGTGAGTATCAATATAATATTTCGAACTATTTTATTTGGCTAAGTTATTGTTAAAATTATCAACAGGTTTTATTACCTCATTTCATTAAAGAGAGGATATTTTAACATTAAAAAAATAAAAAAAAGGAAAGATAGAACCTCAGGAAAAAGGTCATTTACAAGTCATTAGTTCAGTCTTGTGAAAATTCCACTACGGTGTCCTTATTTTTTTGTCTGGCCCTAGTAGAAACGTGATCACAGAGTGTCATTTGGGAAACATGGGCCTGAAGGAGGCTTCACTAGGTGTTGTCAGGTGGGTTAAGGAACAAGGCTGAACCTCTGGGCTAGACAGGAGGGGGAGTGAATCCAAGTAGACCATGAGGAAGAACAGGAAATAAAAGGGATAGTTGGGAATGGGAAACCTTAAAACCCAGGCAGAAATTTAGATTTTGGAGTTTCAGAGATCACAGCTATTAGATAGTTTTTTAAGCCTAAGAACATGAAAATTGCTCCACTGGGTGTGATGGTACTGGCCTGGAGTGCCAGCTCCTCAGAAGGCTGAGGTGGGAGGATCCCTTAAGTCCATCAATTTAGACCAGCCTGGGTAACAGGGAGACCCTGTCTCCAAAGAAAAAGAGAGGGAAAAACAAAGAATGATCCAGCAGCTTGGAGACTTGTGAAGCTTCAGGCAGGAGGGCCCTGTTTTGAGTAGATGAAGCTAAAGATAGGAGAGTGGATATCAAGATAAGAAAGGACAAATTCAAGAGACAGAAGGGGAAAAAAAAAATAGGACACATAAAGAGAGGGGAGAGTAAAAAAAAAAAAATACAGCAGAAGTTTCTAGCAGAAGTTTCTATCTCAAGATAGAATAAAGTACTAAATTTCTGTCATTGTGGCTCATTCTGGGAGTGTGTGACGCCACAGGTGGCATTCTTATGACCCCATCTTTTGTGAGCAAGACATTTTCCTTCCACGATTTCAGATGTTTAGTGAACATTGTGTAATTTGTTCTTGTCGTATCCCCAATGTTAGGAGAGCTATGGTGGTGGTTAGGAAATCATGGGCTGCAAGAGACGGGATGTGGCCAAGGTCAAGGGGCACTTCAGAGATTGGGCTGAAGCAACCGTGCAGTGATCTCCGCTGGAAAATAAGCTTCATTTTCTCTAAGAATAAATATCTCTTTTATTCTTTGTTGTATCCCCAGAACCTCATGCATAACTGGTACCTAAACTTATTTGTTTAGAAAGGAGTGGCTAGATCTAGATAGAGTGGAATTTTATACTGTCTAATGAATTATCTTCTATTATTATAACCTCCTAGAGTAGACAAAGATAATTATATCTTAAGACCACAAAATTATTTTAGTAGGCGGGATCATATGCCTTTAAACAAGATTCAGAATGACCCTAAATGACCTTTACACAAAATTGAGGCAAAATTTTCTTTGTGCTAATATTACTAAGACCTTCTCCATTTTATGATGTAACCAAATTCCACTGGAATGAGCATTAAATTACAACATCACTAGCCTTGTAAATACAAACACAGAATAATGTTTTTGAAATGTGGGACCGGAGTCGTTGCATTCAGAAGCAGTGTGGTACCCGCTCTTACAAAAACGAGGACCCAGATACTGGTGGATATAGAAATGCAAAATTCCTTGACAAAATACTAGCAAAATGAATACAGCAGAGTATTAAAAGGATTATGAATTACTATCAAGTAGAATTTCTCTCAGAATTGTAAGGTTGGCTCAACATATGAAAATCAATTAATGTAATAACATTATCAATAGTTAAAGGCAAACACTGAATGAAAGTCTTGGTAGATGCAGAAAAAGCACTTGACAAAATGTCACACCATTATATGGTTAGAACATTTAATACTGACACTAGGAATAGAAGAAAAAATTTTCAGCCTAATAAAGGGCATCTATTGAAAACCAATAGCTCACACATGCTCCACTGATTGAAAATTTGAAGTTTAAGATCAAGAACAGACAAGGATTTCTACCAGTTGTAATCAGTATTGTACTGAAGGCACTGTGGAATTAGGTAAGAGAAGAAAGGCATTCAGATTGGAAAGAAATAAATATATTTTCAGATGACATGATTTCACATGTAGAAAATGCAAAGGAATCCACAAAGAAGTGTTAGAGCTAATTAATGAGTTCAGCAAGGTTGTGAGGTACAAGTTAAATATACTAAAATCAATTGTTTTTCTGCACATAGTCAATGAACAGTCAGAAAATGAAATTAAGAAAACAATTCATCATGCCGCAGCATAAAAAATAAATAAAATAAGAATAAATTTAACAGAGGTGCAAAATGGATACTCTGAAAACTACAAAACAAAGCTGAAAGTATTGAAAAAAAAGATCTTAAATAAATGGAAGAAATTACATGTGGATACAGAGATTTCATATTATTAAGATAATAAGATTTCATATTATTAAGATAAGTGCTTTCAAAATTCACCTGCAGATTTAGTCCAGTCCTTATTGAGTCCCAGATGGCATTGGCTGATTCTAAAATTCATGTGGAAACTCAACAGATTCAGAATAGCAAAATCAGTCTTGAAAAAGAAGAGCAATGATAGAAGATCCATGCTACTAAAAAGTTATAGTAATTAAGAGAGTGTGGTCCCAGCATGAGAAGAGACTTGTGGATCGGTGAAATAGAACTCAGAGACCACAACAAGGATGCCAAGACCAGTCAGTGGGAAAGAACAGTCTTTTCAACAAATGGTGTTGGTACAACTGGAGATTCCCTGGTTAGAGAATGAAGCTGGACCAGTTCACACCCTTAAAAAAAAACAAAACAAAACCTCAAAATGGATCCTAGACCTAAAGGAGTAGTTAAGAGCTAACAGATGAGTCCTATCCGTCAGCTAATGAGCATCTGGGTTATTTCTGCTTCTTAGCTATTATAAATAATCCCACACAAGTTATTATTTAGACATGATTGATTTCTCTTCATTATAAACATGAGTGAAGTTCCCCGGGGACAGTAAGGTTAACGGCATGTTTAATGTTTCGAGGGCTGCCAGGCTGGGTTTCCACAGCACCTAGACCATTAAACTGTTACAAGAAAATATAGGAGAAGTGAATCTTCAAGACCTTGGGTTAGGCAGTTGCCTTAGATATGACATCAAAAGCACATACAACTGAAGAAAATAGATCAATTTGATTTAGTTAAAAATTTAAAACTTGGGTGCTTCAAAGGATACCATAAAGAAAGAGATAACCTACAGGATGGGAGAAAATAATCTTATAGTTGATAAGGATTTTTAGAAGTGGAGAAGAGAATGGACAAGTAATTTCTCCTAAGAAGACATACCAATAGCTAATAAGCACATGAAAAGATGCTCAAAGGCTTCAGTCATCAGAGAAATGCAAATCAAAACCACAGAGATGGAAAATCACCGAGACACTAACAAATATTAAGGAGGATGAAGAGTGAGTGGGGCCCTCAGACACAGCTGGCAGGAACGTAGCGTGGTGCAGACTCTGGGGAACAGCCTGGTAGCTCCTCAAAATGTTAGACATGCAGTTACCTTATTGTCCCTCCAGGAACTTCACTCACAGGTTTATAATGAAGAGAAAACATGACTATAAAACAGCAGGTACAGGATTATGTATAATTAGCCAAGAAGTTGAAACAACCCAATGTCCATCTGCTAATGAGTAAAAAAGAAGTTGTGGTATATCCATACAGAGGATTACTCAGTTATACAGAGGGATGGCCACTGACTCATGCTAGGGAGGCAAACCTCCAAGACACCCTGCTGAGGGAAAGAAGCCAGTCATAGAAGATCATGTATCACATGATCCCATTCATGTGAAATGTTCAAAATAGGCAGAATCTCAGACACAAAGTAGGTTAGTGGTTGCCTAGGGCTGGAGAGCTTGAGGTTAAATGGAGAGCAGCTGTGCCTGGGTGTAGTATGTCTTTTGGGGGAGGATGAAAATGTTTTAAAATTTATTGTGATGGTTGTTCAACTCCATGAGTACACTAGAAATCACTGAATTATATGCTTTAAATGGGTGAATTATATGGTGTATGAATTACATATAAATAAAGCTGTTATGTAAAGAGCAAAAGTTTGTACAATAAATATTATGTGAATATATTTTTTGTAAAATAATATTTATAAATTCTTAAACTTTATATTCTCTCTCTCTCTCTCTTTCTCTCTCTCTTTTCTTTTCTTTTTTTTTTTTTTTTTCTGTACTGGGAATTAAACCCAGACTCTCAAGGATGCTAGGCACACACATATTGCTGAACTACATTCCTAGTCATAAACGTATTCTTAAAAATTAGCAAAATTTGTGAAGCAGTACAAAAGAAGAGAGTGCATTGTATATTCTTCCTTGACAAAGCTTTTTAATGGCAACTGATACTACCTCATGAATGAAAGAATATCACTATTAATTGCATTCTTTTATATACCAACACTGTGCTAGATTCTTAGCATACATTTTGTCTTTTGTTTTTCACAACACCCTGGTGTGTGTGTGTGTGTGTGTGTGTATATATATATATATATATATATATATATATATATATTTTACCCTTCTCCTCTTGCTTTCTATTCTTCCACATACCAAACTTTATGTTTATAAAATCACATTATTGGCTGGGGATACAGCTCAGTGGTAAAACGTATACTTAGCTTGTATAAGACCTTGGGTTCAGAGCACCTCACTTAAAAAAAAAAAAAATTCATCAGAACACCAAAAATGCCTAGTTCCTTTCACTGTTGTTAGCAATAGCTAGCTATAAAGGTAAATGTTTCAGGTCTTTATTTCCTTATTTGAATTGGTTTTTATGGGCTCCTATGTAGTTTAAGAACATATTGATAAATCCAGCTCTGTTTAAGTATAATTTTAAATTTAAACTAAAGCATTTTAGATTAGTTATAGTTGGTCTCTAATTTGAGGAGAAAGTACTTTACGTTTTAGGTCGTTGCTGGGGTTTTGTTTAATGTGGTACTAAATTTGAAAGACAAATTATTGGCAAAGATGATCTTTAAAATCTTTGTTTTTCTATTGCAAATACAGACTAGCGATGGTGGAAATCTTGTCCATAAATGCTAATCCTAGTATTTTTTTGTTTGTTTTTAGTATTATGTGCCAAGAACCTTGCAAAGAAAGACTTCTTCAGTAAGTAAACACCCATTTTTGCTCTTATAATATCATGTATTTCTGAAATTTTAACCTTTATAAAAAACACTGGGTGTATTCTCCTAAAAGCCTTGGAATAAAAATACATGGTTTGAGAAACTTGGTTTCCCAGTCAACTACCGCGCAGGGGCTCCCTTGCTCAAAAACACAGAATTTTTAAATCATACCAGAAAAACTGCATGTCATACCTGGGCTCTCTGCCTCCTTATTTAGAGGGTTTTGCTTTCTGTTGAACAAAGTGTTTTTTTCCCAAGAATAAATGAGACATTTTCCTGTAAAATAGTTGGCTTGAGTAGAATTATTAATCCAGTTTTCTAAATTAAATCACATTTTTAAAGACCCATAATTCAAAGCATTGTAAAAAATAGAGAGTCCTAAAGGAAGAAATCACTCCTTAATGTAAGAAATTCACCTACTGTCAAGTAGATGCCTGCAGTGTTAAATTCTTCACACTTTCTGATCCTCCCAAGATCACGGCTCAGCTCTTAAGTGGTATTATTCACACTTTAGAGATGAATCTTAGGCTCAAAGACTTTATCCAAGTATCTGGGAAGCTCCAAAGCTGTGGATCACTTCCAGGTCTATCTCCAGAACCCTCACACTTCACCACCTGTCTGATCCCATAAACCTGTCTGATTCATACGCTGATATTTAGGGACTTACCAAATTAAGGTAGGTAAGACATTCCATAGGTAAGACAGACTGAGATTCCTGGGTACTACTATTTTTAGAAAGCATAAATACAATGAACTACAGATACCTTTCCCTCCATTTAATTAACCCCCCTTAGTGGTCAGCAGAGATGGAAATTTATTTGAATTTAAACCCATTTTTATAGTTTTCTGTCCTCTAAACATCAGAGAGTGAAAACACACAGGGTGTCTCTCTCAGAAAGCTAAATAGCAATCATTTACTTTGCCAGTTGAAACTAATCTTAGATCAGAGAATAAAGTCCCAGGACAATCTTCTGCCCTGCTAACTGACCTTGTAGCTCCCTCTAGCCTGAAAGAGGTTGTCTGTGACTCTTCTCATCCCGCTGTGGCTGTCCTCTCTCCTCTAGGACTCCCTGACCCCTTTGCTAAGATTGTTGTGGACGGCTCTGGGCAGTGCCACTCAACCGACACTGTGAAAAACACATTGGACCCAAAGTGGAACCAGCACTATGATCTGTGAGTTGGAGGCCTGTGAGCCACTTAGGGAAAGCAGGGAGTGGGTGTCTCCATGGAATAGGAGCGTTTAGGGAAGAACGTTGGTGTGGGGGAGGGGGGAGTTGCTAACTTGTGAATGATAACAAGTAAATGGTGAAACAAATACATCTCACCAAATTTTACACTTTTAGTACTTGGGAGGTCTTTCACTTGGTGTTTGCAGAGATTTTGATGGTTTCTTACTGTAATGATGATCCTCAGACTTTTCAATCTCCTGGTCATTTTAGCAGGAAAGAGCATGTTTTTCAGTGAAACCCTAAATCTAGTTGTAGTTTTTAACCTAAAAAAATGCATTATTAGGATCACATAGTTCTGTTGATTTTAAAAACATTTTGCTTTTTTAATACAGAGAAATTTTCTGCAGAATAAAATTTAGTTTTGCATAATCCAACGTATATAAGCCCATGATCAAACATATATAAGCAGACAATTTTGTATATTCATTCAAGAATGGAATTGCACTTTGAAGATCACTATTTTATATGTACCTGTGTTTGCGTTTTCGTTAAAGTGGCTGAACACCGTGGTACACACCTATAATCTTAGAGGCTTGGGAGGATGAGGCAGGAGGATCATGAGTTCAAAGGCAGCCTCAGCAATTATTGAAGCCCTAAGCAACTCAGTGAAAATGTGTCTCTAAATAAAATATAAAAAAGGGCTGGGGGTATGGCTCAGTGGTTAAGCACCCCTGGGTTCAATCCCTAGTACCCAAAAGAAACTTTCATCAAAGTAATACTGATTAATTAGCAAACTGTTATTGTGTATATTTGGGTCAGATTTTTAGTAGTAGTTATATCCTAAAGTTTAGTTTCAGCTACTTGACGGGTCCAGAAATGACTTGGAAAGTGATTGTAACCTCTTGTCCTGAAAGTTGGTCTCTATAGTTGACTCACACTGAGAATGAGGGGGACTTTCATGTCTTAGTGTGCTTTTTGTATACTTTTGGTAGTTTATAAGGAGTGCCTTGTTATGAACTAGTTTTACTTGTTATGTCCAATTGGTGAGTACTTATGAACATGTCACTGTCCTATGGAAGTATTAGAATACAGTGAACCTCTTTATAGCATTATAGGAACATAGGGTGATCTACACCTGCTTCTCGCATAACTGGGCATGATCTTTCCCCCCAGCTTCTTATAGTTAGTAGTGGGTATATTTATCGAATATCTGTCACATGCAGGCTATAGAGTCAGCTTTACTTTATAAGAATCCTTAAATCAATCACATAAAATTTCAATGATATTATCATAATTCAGAAATACAATTAAAACGAGTTTGCATTTTCTTTTCAGATACGTTGGGAAAACAGATTCTATAACCATCAGCGTATGGAACCACAAGAAAATTCACAAGAAACAGGGAGCTGGCTTCCTGGGTTGCGTGCGGCTGCTCTCCAATGCCATCAGCAGATTAAAAGATACTGGCTGTAAGAACCAAATGCTCTTCTGCCTCTTATTGCAACTGAAGAAACCTTAGGAGGCATCTTTTTTTTTTTTGAATGCTGAATACAGAATTCCTGCCTCCCCCTAGTTAACGTTCCTTGGGTTAAGTTTTGAATTGTTTGTTTGCAGACCAGCGTTTGGATCTATGCAAACTAAATCCCTCAGATACTGATGCAGTTCGTGGCCAAATAGTGGGTAAGAACTTTCTCATCTGTATAAAGGGATGCTCTTACAGAACATAACACTCAGCTTGTCCTCAGAGGAGCACACGTAGGCATTGACGTACTTCTAAGGACAGACCATATATGGGCCATCTCTGAAAGGTTGTATCGTGTGTGGTGTTGTTTATTTATCAAACTGCCTTCATCCTGTTGTTTACACATGTACAGAAAGATTTGAGATTATAATTTTAAATGTCATTCTGATCATCACATTAGTGGACAATTAATATGTCATTGTATTATTCAAGGATTGAGAATGGTGGCCACATATGCAAGAACTGGGGCCATAGTTTCTTTGAGAAGCCCCCCCTCCCTTATATGTAAAAAGCAAAGAGGATTTGTGATGAATTTCGTATATAATGTAAATTATAAAGTCAAGAATCGGATTATGTAGAGAGAAAGATTTAAATGTGCTAATGCTACAGTGTTGACTCTTGGCATTCTGTAGGAAGTGATTTATCTCTTTAGAAGCTCATTCTATTACATACCTATTTTTATCAGTATTTTAGGTAAGGCTGGTGATGACTGTTTGCATCGAAAGGAATCAAAGAAAATGGTCTCACAGCAGCAGAGTGACTTTATGACTCCTGTCTTTTGGGTTTTGTCTTAGGTAGACCTGAGCCAAGTCTAATGAACAGCGCGTACATGTTCCGAACATGATCATAATGAAAAAGTTCTCACTTAACTGCTTTTCCATTTGCGATTTCTTCCTTTATTTGGGGGAGGGATGTGCCAGTGGGAAACAACTGAAACGACTTCATAAATGTTGTGTTGTTCATAGTAAAGTAAGAGTGTAAATACTGAGGTCTAAATTTTGCAGATAATGAAAGCGTGTTGTCCTTATTAAACATGAGTCATAATTCCCTTAATAGATAAAGTAAGTTAAAGGAACTGAATTTTGCGTTGTTACTTTATGGAGAACTTAAGAACCCCATCACCTTTTCTGCTGTACATTTTCAGGGACTGTCCAGGTGGCTGTGGTGTATGCAGCTACTGGAGTAAAATCCAGCATATTGAAATCACAAGGCTGTGTGTGTGTGTGTGTGTGTGTGTACACATGCCTTGGTTTTTTTTTTTTTTTTTTTTTTTTTNCACCCAAAATATTTAAAAACTCATTGGTCACTGTCACAATTTTGCTATCCCCTGTCAGTTAACAGAATAGGCAACAATCATTAGTAGTTTCTGACAGTATCACAAAGGAGAGATGATCTCACGTTAACATACCTCTTGGAAACACAGGGGACAGGGAATATGCCCAAGGTCTTCAGATATCCTGCAAGAAAAGTTAAAAAATAAAAAGGAGGGAAGGAGAACCTATAAATTAATGATAAAAAAGAGACATAGAGACATCGGTACTAAATGTAGCGTGAGGACTTTGGATCCTGATTTATGAGATAATTGAAGAAATTTGAATGCGGGTGTTTGATTTTTTTTCAAAATTAACGTGTAGTCATGATAATGGAAAAAGTCCTTACCTTTGAGAGGTGTATGCCGAAATATTTAAGGATGAAATGATAAAACATTAGACATTAGAGGGGAGGAATCAGAGAGCATCCCAGAGATAGCTGTTGTCATTAGTTGATGGACATAGAGTTGGGGGGCAGGGAGAGAGAGGGGACTCATAGTTCTAGTCTCTCAATTTGTGTATATATTTGAAATTTTTCAATATAAGAGTTTTTTTTTTTTTCTCTCAAGTACTTATAAGGGAAAATAGCTTCTTAAGGTAAATTGTCTTCAAAATTGCCCAGGGGGTAAAAACTTATATTTAAAAAGCACTTAGAATCATTGCAGTATTTTATGTAACCAGGAATTCCATTAGAGAATAAAATAACAAGCAAAATGAAGAATTTAGATTTGATTTTAAACCCAGAAAAATGAAATCTCATTCCACAGGCTCCTTATAGTGCAAAATAGTTTTTTTCCCCCCATCATTCAGCTCTACCGTAAGCTGCACTTTATGGGTGGCCCTGGTGGCACTTTCAATTTGGCTCCTTTTGGCCGCCTGTTCCTTAGAAAGAGTCCGCCCTGTTTAATTAGGACATGATGGAGTGTGTAAAACTCAACACTTGGGGTGCTCTCTCTCAATTGTTAAAAGAAAGGAGAACCCACATGTGTGACAGTATTGGGTGGAATTTGAAGGCCCAAGTCTCGTGACACTGCCACAGAGTTCCCACACCTGTTATGCCTTTCTTCCTTCCAGAACCGTGTATGAAGACTCGGGACCCGGGAGGCCGCTCAGCTGCTTCATGGAGGAACCGGCCCCTTACTCGGATGGTACTGGTGCTGCCGCAGGTGGAGGGAACTGCAGGTTTGCAGAGTCCCCAAGTCAAGATCAAAGGCTTCAGGCACAACGACTTAGAAATCCAGAAGTCCGAGGTTCACTACAGACGCCCCAGAACCGTCCACATGGCCACCAGTCACCAGAACTGCCTGAAGGCTATGGTGAGAGGACACTGCCACATCCCTCGTATCGAGTTCCTGCGGGAGCTCTGCTTTTGCAAATGTTAATGTGGCTATGCCACTCGGTGGCTGTGGCCATGTAAAGACCCTTGGGAAAGAGGTATGAGTATGGCTGACAGGGATTTCTCAGCAGTCGCTCTGGTCTCTCAGTTTAGAAATTTTAGGCACATTAATGCCAAAGAGAACCCAGGTATTGTGTAAATAGATGAGGGAATCAGCCATGATCTGTGACTGGAGCATGGGAAGGACAGCAGGGGGTCAAGGGCAAGAAGAAGGGATCCCTTGGCCACCCCCTAAAGAGGACAGACGTGAAGGGGGATGTAGTTTAGGCTTGGCAGATTATCCAGAAGCGAGATTATCCAGAACCTAAACCACTTGCTTAACAAAAACCAGCTTGAAAGCAAGAATGCCTGGTTCCGTGCAGCACACAGAGAAAAATGAATGTGAAAGGTCATTCTTAAGGTGGCAGAGAAGTGACAGATGTGCATAAAGGCGGGTCCTCCAGATGTTGAGACAGGGCTGTGTCCTTTCAGGTCCTTTCCCAGTAAAGTTAAAGAATGGTGAAAGGAAGTGTAGAATTGCTGTGAACACACTAGAGGACAGAGTGACCACTCCGTGGAATTGGACTTCTCTAATTCTATCCTCTAATTTCTTATGCAGAACAGAGAACGACAGTACAAGGACAAGTTTACTTTTTGCACACACAGACTGGAGTTAGCACATGGCATGACCCTCGGATACCCAGGTAGGTTTGCTAAAATGCCCACCATCCAAGCTGGTCTTCCAGCAGTTGCCATGCATAGCCAGTCCCCTTCCAGATATATTGCTCTCAGTTTAAACTAAAATTAGGGATGAGTGAAATGAGATTTTCTTCAATAAGTTGAGTGTTTAGTGAACAGGATGTATTTGAAACGAGGTTGACTAGAGTTGGTGATTGTCGAAGTGGGCTCATTGGTGATTTCATTATGGCCCCTCTCAACTTTCTTATATGCTTAAAATGTTCTACAATAAGTTGAAGAGGAAATATAAAGACTCTCTTACCCCTTTTCTCTGCTGCTTTATTATTCCTCTTGCTCATTCCCTGTGGGCCCATTCTGGGGGAGATGAAGCTTTTCTGAACGAATCACTTCTACCAGGCCATACAGCTGAGCCTAGATCCGAGCTCCTTCCCCAACATGCTCCACAACAGAGTTGAGTTTCTTTTTTAAAATAGCATTACTACCTAATAAGATTTTTTGGTAATGTTTACTTCCTTTTTATGCATAATTTGTTTCACCTGAGAATAAGCTTCCTGTCTTTGATTTTCCAAGTCTATGTTGATTTTACGATTCAGTATCTATAATTACAGTGGAAATATTACCTGCAAATGAATGAGGTATCTCTCCAGTACTCACTGTAGGAAATGATAGGCTTTTGTGTTAATTACAAAAGAACCTCCGTCAGAAATGCTGTGCCCCCCGCCCCCCATCTTCTGTGGCTTGTATTGAGGAGATTCATCAGGAGCCTAGAAGGGAGACCACTTGCTTAACAAAAACGGCTTGAAAGCAAAACTCCTGGTCCCATGCAGCTGCTCAGAATTGCGAGTTTTCCAGTGCACATTGTACTTGACCTTGAAACCCCTAGGAGCCCTCTGGGAGCCTTTCAGTGAAGAAACCTTTCTGACTGGGAGCATTTGATTCAGCTTGTGAATGCGGTAGCTTTGTGACAGCTCTCAGATCCCCCTGACTGTGCTGGTCTCTCTAAGAAGTGGTGTTCCTGGGGTAGACCTGGTCTTCCTTCTCTGAACTCAGTTGGATAAACCTCCCTGTTTCTTCCATTTTGGTAGAGACCTTAACAGTGTGAATTGTGATGAACTCGGACCACTGCCACCAGGTTGGGAAGTCAGAAGTACAGTTTCTGGGAGGATATATTTTGTAGATCATAATAACCGAACAACCCAGTTTACAGATCCAAGGTTACACCACATCATGAAGTAAGACTTTCTAAAAAATCTTTGTTGACCTCTTCATTTACAACTGAATGTTTTCTTCCATTCACACTTTTCTTGATTTATCTACTGCATTGTTTGTTGGACAATAACCATGAGCAAAATAGGGTAAAATATTTGATGAACAACTGCATAATTTTAAATTCTTAAATTAGCGTGGACATTACTGAGGCCATATTTTGTTGCTGCTCTTTTTCTATATGCAATCTGAATAAAAGTCACCAGGATGACAATACTCAGCAGCTTCGTTAACAAAGCTTCAGCACGAGGTGCTCTAATGGCAGGCCTGGCCCAGAGAATGAGGAGTAGAGAAATGAGTTTGGGGTTGACCTTGTGTTGCACATTCAGTGTTACAGATTTGTGATGTCCTCAGGACAAAAAATCACACTTAGCTCTCCTAAGTGGCAGCTGACACTAGTGGCAGAACTTGAACAAGGCAGATGCCACTTTGTCACTCCATGGGTCCTACTGCTTTGATTTTACTGATACTTTGCCCTTAACGAGCAGGTTTCAGAATCCCTAGGCAGTTGAAAGAAGGGATGCTTAGCATTGGATTTCACTGAGTTGTTTGCTCTTGTATGTATGTGTGGCCGCCCTCCGGGATTATCTCCTTTAAATAAAAATTCCCATCAACTCGGTTTCATTCTGACTACTGAGGTGCCGCTAGCTGTGTGCTGTCTTATCGTTGTGTAGTAGATGCAAGATAAACGAGAGCAATTTCTATTTCTATTTGTAGCAACAATGTGCAAGATAAACAGTTGCTTGGAATTGGGGAATCTCCTTTATTGTGCCCTAGACCTATATTGAAGTGGATGGTGGCCACCAGCAGTTGTTGCACATCTTAGTACCTTGTTATGTCACCAGAGAAAAGAACTCTACCTGAAGTTGCGTAACAAGTTCTTCTTGGTCCCTGCCACATTCGGGGCCTTGCTTGCAGCTCCTGGCCTTTGCTTGTGGTGTGACTCGGCTCATTTTCTTCTCCTCCAGTCACCAGTGCCAACTAAAGGAGCCCAGCCAGCCACCGCCGCTGCCCAGTGAAGGCTCTGTGGAGGATGAGGAGCTTCCTGCCCAGAGATACGAAAGAGACCTAGTCCAGAAACTCAAAGTCCTCAGACACGAGCTGTCACTGCAGCAACCCCAGGCTGGCCATTGTCGCATTGAAGTTTCTAGAGAAGAAATATTTGAGGTACAGAATTCATTAGGTGTAGATGGTCAGCCCTGGGGATAAGCAGGGTGATGTGGGCTCCTTGGTTTTAAGTGAACTGACCTGTGGGCGGTTTTCCCTCTTGAGTGAGCTCTGCTTTCTGGTTAATATTTCAGGTATCGATTCTGTTGCTCGGTGAAATTCAGGGCTTCTCAGGACCAAGGCCTACGTGGAGAGAGGGACTATATTTCCTCAGATGCTAACAGTTTAAAAGCTCGATAGCTGGCTTCTGGGGTGAAAGCCTAGAAATAGGTGCAGAAGCTAGCCCTCCGCTGCCTCGGGGCGCCTCTCTGTATTGTGCAGATCACATGCTCTCAGTCTGTTTTCCTCATACCCAGCTGCTCTGACCCCTGCTGCTTTGTATGGGGCTCCATCTAAGAGCATTTCCTTCTCAGAGAAGCTTGGTGGCCGGGGGGTCTCCCTGTCATTTCCTCTGGTCACAGGAAGATTAGACAGTTCCTGGGAAGGGCATCATCAGAGTCCCTAAAGAGACAGGACCCTTTTCTCAGGAAAGAGGATCATGAGGCCAAAGCTCACCTGGCTTTGGGTCATCTCTCAAAACAGTAGGGACAGTGGCCCCAAATGACCAAATGAGACCATTCAAGAAGTGCACATAGTTCCTCTCTGGGCTCTGGCAGCTGAGGGAAGTCCTGGAGTGCGAGACCCACCACTGTGGGGGGCGTGCACCTTGCCCTGGGGGAGAGCACAGCAGGAGAAGGCCAAGTGTGGGCAGGACACTGGTGCAGCGGTGCTGGAAGAGTTGGGGGATTGCAGCGACCTCCTGCCCACCGAGCCACCGGCAGTGATTGCCTGGAGTGGGAAAGACCTAAATCACTGCTTCCAGCTGCTGCTCACTGGCACCCCTGTGCCTCCTGGGATGGGAAGAGTTTGAACAGCGCTGCACTCAAGGCATGAAGAGATTCTAAGTGCCCCTTCACCGAGAGTCGGTGCCAATAGCTAGCCACTTGCAGTCTGCGAGCCGAGTGTGAGGGACCACGACGCTGTGACCTCACAGGGTCTGTGCTGGGGGCAAGCTGCTTTTTGTCTTACTTAAACCCGTTCTACCTTTTTCACTCTGGGAAATCACGTGTGATTTTTCACTTAAAACAGGCCCAGAATTCTTGGAACATCCAGACTCAGTGACATCTTCATTTGGGTTAAAGTACATTAATTTTTTATAGGGCACATTAAAACTAATTTATGTAGAGACAAATCAGCCCTAATGAGGACATTTGTCCTTAAATTCTTAGTGATTATGCTGACCACACATTTAGGTGTTCCCTGGACTGTGTGTGTTTGCTGTTTCTGGAGGGAGAAGCTGTGGAAGAGGAGATGGAATGTGCTAGACACAGTGGTGGGGCCCTGCCGTAGCAACCAGAGGAGACTTGGGGGTCAATGGCTGCTCCGTTACCCATGACCTCTGGTCTTTTAGTACCTTTAAGAATCAAGAAAGAAAAAAATAGTAAACCAAAAATAAAAATTAAAAAAAAAAAGCAGAGGCTTTCTTTCTCAACCTGCCATATTGGTGATATCTAGGAGTCCTATCGTCAAATCATGAAGATGCGCCCCAAGGACCTGAAGAAGCGACTCATGGTGAAGTTCCGTGGGGAGGAGGGCTTGGACTACGGTGGAGTGGCGCGGTGAGTGGCTGTCGGTGTGACTGCAGCCCTAGCTACAGAGAGGGTGGCATGCCGCTACCCAGTGCCTGAGCAGGTCCCTGGGGCTTCCCCTGCTGGCCACAGCTGACTGTCTGTGAAAGGCATCAGATCGCGCAGGTCACTTCAGTAGAGCTAGAATTAAACTCGCCCTCTTCAGCTCAGGTGTCTGAATCTGAGCAGGGGGGCGTGTCCGTTGCATTTGTATCATAGGACTTTTGTAAAATACAATTTGGGTGAAAATAATTCAAGCAAATCATTAAAAAAAACACACACAGAACAGGATAAAAGAACAAAAATCCACTTCCTGTCCAACCTCTTGTCTCACCTTGGAGACACCTGCTTCACTCTTGGCTTTTTTAACTGATTCTTCTAACAGGCATCTTCGTATCACTTGGTGGACCAAGTTCAGACTGTTATGCCCTGTGTCCAGAGGCACAGGCCCTTGGTGGCAAGGGCTTCATTGCGTGCTCTCACCTCCCAGTTTAGTAACATCGATCTTTTTAGTCCGCCATGGTCTGTCCTGGGCACTGTATGTAATGGGCTCACACCTTTGTTTTTTGGATCATCACTTAGAAACACTCTCTTTTGGCCTCTCATTTTCACTTCCCTCAGCCTTTCCTCTCCCTTAAATTCCGTCATCTGTGTGTTATATTTCTATCGTCCATGTTCAAATTTACATTCTTTCTTTAACCAAAAATTTAGTTTCTTGTTCTTATCTGCATAGTAACTATAAGGGTTAAAATCAATTCTGTTAATATTATGATAATGTAACTATTGTTCACCAAGGGGTTAAACAGTCTTCTATAATTCATCTTCTTAAACAGATTTTAATTTTTCAAAGAATTTCTTCTTTTTAAGGCTTTATTTGTCTTTATTACCCCCTTTAAATTTGAAAATCCTTCAGGGGATGGGCACAATGGCACATGCCTGTAATCCCAGTAGGAGGCTGAGACGGGAGGATCACATGTTTGAGGCCAGACTAGACATATAGTAAGACCTTGTCTCAAAATCAAAAAATAAGGATTGGGGGTGTGGCTCAGTGATGGAGCACCACTGTGTTCAATGTCCAGTCCCCTGCCCTGCCTGAAAAAAATCCCAGGACAGTGTCACATATTGTGTCCTTTGACATCTTCCTTTCCTTCTCTTCCCTGTCCTTGTCTGTCTCAGAGGTCTCTGTGCGGTCTGTCAGTGATGCACCAGGCCTCCTTCTGCCCAGCCATTGGCATGACCACCACTCTTCTGCCATGGTTTGAGGTCTCCTCCCTCAGCTCAATCCCTGTGTCACTGCTACCACCTGAGGTCACATTGTGTGATGTCTCTTGCCTGCAGCTCCCAGCAGACATGACCTGCACTCAGCAAGGGGTGTCAGCCTGCATCCCCCATTCCTAGAGCAGCTGCTGATGCTAGCACGCTCTCCTCTCCATCAGTGCCTGCTGCAGGAATGGCTGCACCTCTCCTTAGGTTTCTCTTCTCCAGTTTCTTGCTTCAGTCTTTCGGAATTGCCCGTTACCTGGATATTGGCTCCTGGCCTGATCCTCTGTGTGTCTCATCTTTTTTCTTTCCCGTGTCTTTCTCCCACCCACCCCCTTTTCTGGGAGATTTCTTTAACTTGTCTTCCAGTGCTTCAAAAAATTTTGTCTTGATTTTAAAATCACCACAGCATAATCATCTATTGAACTCCATGGTGATCAAATAGAAAACAAAAGAATGAAGCTAGTATCCGTCACATGATTGCATCTTCTCCTGGGAGCTCCCCATGATTTGTATGCCGCTGTAGGAACTGTATCTGCTTGCCAGCCAGCAGAGACTGGCCTCCTCCCGCGTGCTGGGTACTAGAGATGCAGCAGAGCAAACCAGGCACTGAACTTGCACACTCCTCCCTCACGCACTAGTCAAAGAATTATGCACATGAATATAAACCCACAAATCGGCCAGGCTCGGGGGAAGTTGGGTGGGAGAGCTTCGTGCCTCTGCCATGTTTTGGTCTGACCATTTTTTAATCTTTTCCCAATTTTCTTGCACAGATGATTTTTATTTGTGCTTATTCCTTCCTATTCTGTCTCATTTCTGTCTTTTCTGTTTGGAAGAGTAAGAAATGCCAGAATAAAATTGGGGGCTGGTGTCTTAATGAGGCTTATCTGAGAGTTTTGAAAAGGATAAGCGGCTGGGACCGGTTGCAGACCTGCACAGGTGTCTGTGCCCCCCAGCCCCCATTCCCGGGTGCAGAGTGACCCAACCACAGCGATCGGATCACACAGCTTCTATCTAAAGTGCTTTGTTTGTTTGTCTGGTTTTGATTTTGGAGTTTTTAAACAATAAAATAATTCCAACTTAAAGGAATTCAGCCAAGAATCTAACTCATATATCCCATCCAGACTTAAAACTCTTAAAATTTTAAAGATTTTAAAATATATAACCAGTTTTATAAGGTACCAAAGTGATAGATGTTTGTCGTTTAAAAAATAAATAAATAAAAAGAAGAAAGAAAAGAAAAAGAATTGAACAGAAAATTGCAAAGGGAAAACATCATTCTTTTTTTTTTTTTTTTGTACTGGGGATTGAACTCAGGTGGGCTTAACCACTGAGCCACATTCCCAGCCCCCTTTTTTAATATTTTATTTGGAGACAGAGTCTTGCTTAGTTGCTTAGAGCCTCACTAAGTTGCTGAGGCTGGCTTTGAACTCTTGACTCAGCCTCTGGAGCTGCTGGGATTACAGGTGCACACCACTGTGCCCCGCAAAAGTCATTCTTGAACAACTCTTCTCCTGTTTCCCTAGACTTTGAAATGTTTTCCCCTTCTATGAAACATTTTACCGTGGAACATTTAAAAACTAGAAATAAGTAAAAGAAAATGACCCTGACTCTTAATACTGGAGTGAACTATTGATAAATTAGAGTCATGCTACTTTTATGGCATTTTTATCAGCTAACATCACATCATGAATGTCATCACCTGAGAGTTGGGTCTTTGCAGAGTTTTAGAGAGAACTTTAGCTTAGAGGCAGAAAAGATGACAAGTGCACTGCCAAGAATGCCATCCTCTTACGGGGACTCTTAATTCTAACCTAATCAGATGCAGCTGTGTCAGAGTCTTGATCACTTGGTGATGATGGGTTGCCTTGGGGCGCTCTCCTGGGTGCTCTTCTGGGTACTGTGAACTTTACTAGGCTCCTGGCCTCGTCCTCAGAGCAAGTGTCCTTTCCCACTTCATGTTACCCTCTCAGCTTCCTGGGGCACAGTGAATGAATCCTTAGGATAAGATCTGAAACCAGAAATGGTAGCACCTTTGAGATGTGTTATTGTCATTCCTAGGGAGTGGCTTTATTTGTTGTGCCATGAAATGTTGAATCCATATTATGGACTCTTCCAGTATTCCACGGACAATATTTACATGTTGCAAATCAACCCAGATTCTTCAATCAACCCTGTAAGTATCTGTGAATAGAGGTCGGGCGTGTCGCTGGAGGATTTTTAAGATGTATTTTCAGTTTCAATCTCTGTCCATGGTTTACTCATGATATAGGCTTAAAGACTAAGGTAAATAAAACACGGAAAAATAGAGTGAGGACTGAGTTGCAAAGGGTGATTCCCATCCTAGGTTTTTAGCCTGGGGTCACCAGCGTGTTGTTTTTGAGGAGAATACAGTGAAATCCAGCTGTTCCCACAGAACATTTTATTGTCATTTGAGGGAACTCTGATTTGATGACCATGTTGGTTGAAGGTGACATTCTGAGAAGTGGTTTAGGACACTCTTAGAGTTGGAGAGACCCAAGCTTAGACTGTGGGCCATATTTGCCACATGGGCACTGTCACAAGGCCCCTGAGGGGAAGCCAGGGACCAGTTCTACTTGAGCATTCAGATGTGAAAGAACCTTTAACCAGCGTGGAAGTGTCGACTAATTTTCTGAGATAATTTTAATTCAAGCCTGAAAGTAGAATTGTGAGGTTGCCTAGTTAAAAACCAGCACAGCTCTGGTTTTGGAAAGATTCCTTTTTCTCTTGGCCATTTGTACTTATTTTCCTCCATGTCCACATCCCCCGCCACCCTCTGAGGATTCTTTTCTTTGCTTTTTGTGTGGGGAGGGGTGGCGGGGAAGGGAGGAAAGTCACTCTTGGCTCTTCCTTTCTTTTGAGCAGATACAAGGGAAGGGGGGGCAGGGTGGCTTCCTGGGCCAGTAGGTGCACAAGACCACTGTACTTGGCTTGCTTCTCTGCTGTCACCAAGGTGACATTCTCAATTTCGGAAGAAGGGTCTTGCCTGTTCCTCTTGCACCAGCCCCACAATTAGGCAGCAGCTCTGAGGACTGGTGCTAGACTTGAACATATAAATGTCCTGCTCATGTGTATGAAAGACATGCTCTGAATTTCAGCGACAAGCAGCCTTTATTCTATTTGGCCACGAGTATAAGCTGGGGGCAGTGGAGTCAGTGCTCAGGGCCTATGGGACAGTCTCCCAAGAGGTTTGGAGAAAGCAGGAGGTGCCCATGTTGGTGGATCATCTTCCTAATGAACTCGTGTTCTCTGCTGCCCCCTGCAGGACCATCTGTCTTATTTCCACTTTGTGGGTCGGATCATGGGTCTGGCTGTGTTCCATGGACACTACATAAATGGGGGTTTCACAGTTCCCTTCTACAAGCAGCTTCTGGGGAAACCCATCCAACTCTCTGACCTGGAGTCGGTGGACCCAGAACTGCACAAGAGCTTGGTGTGGATTCTGTAAGTATCCGCTCACTGCTGAGCTAACTGGAAGTTCATACCTAGTCCCTGTGAGGGTGTGCTGCTGTGTCTAGGTGTGGGCATGCGCACGTGTGTTTCAGGGATGGGGATGGGACTGAGGAAGAGAAGGAGAGAAGTCTCTGTACACAGCCAGAAATAACAGCAGATTAACAAGATCACTGACTGACTTTCCTTATGAGGCTTGATCAGTTTCTTTTCATGTGCTAGTTTCTCATTGTTCCCTTGAATTACTAAGTCTAATTAAAATGTCAATAGCCATTCTTTGCCGTGTGTGTGTGTGTGTGTGTGTGTGTGTGTGTAAAAGAGAGAGACTGAGACCCCACAGTGTCTCCAGTTAATATGCAGAGGTCCTGAGAAAGTATCAAAACAAAATGAACACTTAGTCCCCTCTGCTTTAGAATTATCCTAAACACTCTTTAGAGTGGCGGACACAGGAACAAAGTGACCAGTAGGCGTGGCAGGTCCCTGTGAAAGACCCAAGCCCTGGCATGGCAGGAGAGCTGCTGTGTGGAGTGGCGTTGAGTCTTGGCCACCTTCTGTCTTCATAGGCTGCACCTCACAAGGGGCGTGGGGGAGTCGAGAGCATCCTGTGGGGACCCCTGACTCTACCTGTGTGTCAAGCATTCGGGTGGATTAAAGAGCCAGTTTGCATTTTCAAGTGCTTTTTTTGCTAGAATAGATGCCTGTGTGGCTTCCTGGGTGACCTCCCTTTGACTGGGCCACCTCTTGACAATCTCTCCCTTGTCCTCCCAGACTCATTACAAAGCAGTTGGGACACAGGTCTCAAAAGATCATAAAGCAAGCCATTACCCTCCTTCCAGTCAGAAAGATGGGGACCCTGGCACTGGAGCTGTGGCTTCCAGCTCTTTCCAATGCTAGTGTTCCACACGACTCCACAGGGCCGCGTGTCCACCAGCTGTCCCTCTGCCACCTCTGTCTTCGGTGCTCCCCTTTTTGCCGCAGGGTGGCAAAGATCTCGCTGACACTGGCCTCGTATCCCCTTTTGACAGAGAGAACGACATCACCCCCGTGCTGGACCACACCTTCTGCGTGGAGCATAACGCTTTCGGGCGGATTCTTCAGCACGAATTGAAACCCAACGGCAGAAACGTGCCGGTCACGGAGGAGAACAAGAAGGAATATGTCCGGTAATGCCCAGG
Source organism: Marmota marmota marmota (assembly GCF_001458135.2). Taxonomy (NCBI): domain Eukaryota; kingdom Metazoa; phylum Chordata; class Mammalia; order Rodentia; family Sciuridae; genus Marmota; species Marmota marmota. The sequence continues at coordinate 1,267,241 of NW_026000136.1, forward strand.
GCAAGCCTTGGTGGTGGCCTGATGGGGGGGGGCGGGCGGGAGGCAGGTGCCTGGAGCCGTCCTGGGCACAGCTGGGTTCATGTCAGGGGTGACATAGCTTCTTGATGCTTGAGGCTCACCTGTGTTTGACTGCACTCGTGACCAGTGTCATGTGAAAGAGGCGACTTCCAGGAGCTCTCAGCTGGGGATTCTGCTAGGAGGGACCCTGATATGGTTGGAGCTGGACTGTCAAAGGGACAGAGCCCAAACCCGGGAGGATTTCCATGTGACTGTCCAACTCTGGGTACAAAGGTGGTGAGCCCAGGGGAAAAGCAGCGGGCTGGAGGCTCCGCGTGGGGAGCCTCGAGGGAGGCCACTCCAGCCCGGCTCCCGCCTCTTCCTCAAGGCAGATCCACACAGGAACCAGTCACTTGCCTTGGAAGTTCCGAAACATGGGGCTCGTGTGGTCACACTGCTGCCGGTTTCTCACGCTGACCCTGATTTTACTGCCAAATGCACTTTTCAATGATGGCAGTTACAAATGTCTTTGACGGTGAGCAAGGCACCGTGGGGAACCAGGCTGCCTGCACAGTCCCAGCTCGCCACACTGTCCCCTGAGCCTGTCGCTGACCTCCATGGGCCTTCTCCTGGCCCGTCTGCAGCTGCTCCTGACACGTGGGCTCCTCTTCCAGGTTGTACGTGAACTGGAGGTTCATGAGAGGGATCGAGGCCCAGTTCTTGGCGCTCCAGAAGGGCTTTAATGAACTCATCCCTCAGCACTTACTCAAGCCCTTTGACCAGAAGGAACTAGAGGTATGTGCGCGCCATGCTGCCGCCCAGCCCACAGGCACCAGGTAGTCATCTGTTGGAGAGCCCAGCTGTGAATGAGGCCTCTGTGATGGTGACAGCGAGGTGTCCCCTTGGCAGCAGTGAGCCTGAATGGTTCTGGGGGAGTCGTTCAAGGTGCTTGTGATTTCTGAATCTCTGGCATGGAGACTCCACAGCCCCTCTGGTGTGGCCCCTATTTTGTGCCAATCCTCCTACAGGAGTAGCGTCTCATTTTTTATTCTGGCTGATCACAGACTAAGCACAGTGTTACCATCTTCTCTGCTCACACTTTGTGGACTTGACAGAGATTCATTCATCCCTTATCCATCTCTGCCTGGTGCCAAGGGACCCAAGCCTTCCAGATTGTCCTTTGTCTTTCTGCCACCCGTGAGAAGCTGAGAGCTTGTGAGGCAAGAGCGCCTTTGGGTGGCACAGGAGTGCTGCGGTGGGCTTGGTCAGCAAGTGAGGAGACAGCCCTTCCCTTTACCTGTGCCACGTGCCAAGTTCCCATCCCTTCAGACCGCACCCTGGCGTCTCCACACACGTTCTTGAGAGACACCACAGTGGGGCCTTGTTTTACAGTTAGCTCCGTGGCGTGTTTCCAGAATGTTCTAGCTGCTCACTCCTCCCCACCCCAGAGCAACACCACCAGCCGGGCTGTAATCAGGTCACACTGGTAGCTGTGTGCCTTTGTCCTCAGGCTGGAAGCCAGCAGGAGGTGGCTCCACGTATCAGGCCTGTCAGTGCAGCTTTCTTCTGTCCAGACATCTGTCTGGTGCATTTGGTCAGAGCTGCTTGGTGGCTTTGGAGATCAAGTTTTTAACTCCTTTCTTGTATTGAGAGCCGAGGAGGCATGTCATGGTTGGGGCTTATATGTTTTGGAAGTGACACCTCAAAATGCTTTCCCAGTTGATAATAGGAGGCCTGGATAAGATCGACCTGAATGACTGGAAGTCCAACACGCGGCTGAAGCACTGTGTGGCCGACAGCAACATCGTCCGCTGGTTCTGGCAGGCAGTGGAGACCTTCGATGAGGAGAGGAGGGCCAGGCTGCTGCAGTTCGTGACTGGCTCCACGCGAGTCCCTCTCCAGGGCTTCAAGGCTCTGCAAGGTGACTGACGGGGAGGCAGGGCCATTGCCATGAGGTGTCTTTTGAAATGTCACCTGCTAGAGAACCCCGTGGCCAACATTCAGAGCCATGGAGGTGCATAGTTGGCACATGTAGGTCCCCATGGAGCCTTGGCAAGGCCCAGTTCCCACAGCCTCACTGTGGTCAAAAGCCAAGAGGGCCCCAGGTGGGCACCTATGAAGAGCATTGCTGGGAGCCACCCATAGCCTCTGGCCCCACACTTGAGACTGCAAGTGACCCTTGTTTAGCCACAAGGCACATTGAGGGAAGATGGTGTCATGCTCACTCTAAGCCACTGAGGTGGCCCTTCCTATGGAACTCCTGCAGGGAGTTCCATAGGAAGGGTCCCTGGCTATTGGCCTTGGGCATGTGGCCCAGTGTGTCATCTCACACCCAGGGTTTGGAGGGTATGTGGCAGATCTGGAAAGAGCAGGTGGAGGATGTGAACATACCGAGCTTAGTAGTTGAACTTCAGTGTGGATAGGCATTTGGATTTGTTGCAAGTACAGAATCTTCACTCTGACTTTTAAGAACCTTTGAGTGAAAGGAGGGTCGTCCAGGGTCCCTCAACTCAGGGCATAAGGCACTTGTCTTCTCCACAGTGTTGTCTTCATGTAGGATGGTTGCAGGGGGCCCTGCAGGAGTGAAGGGGGCTCAAGACTATCCAAGCACCTGGGGCTCTCAGCTTCTGCAGGTTGGGATCCCTGAGTTGGCCTGAATTTATAGCAGCAGCTGTGAACAATGCTGGCCAGCTTGATGTCACAGGGAGCTGAGTCTGAAAAGATTCGAGCATGGATGAGCCCAGTGGTTGGCAGCTCTGCTACTAGCAAAGGGTGGGTGCAGACAGATCCCAGCCCAGACACCCTTGGAGCTGCTCATGACCAGGGGATTCTGAGCCTCTGGGTCCTATCCCTGGGTTGTTCTGAAATGTCTTCTTTCTGTCATTCAATGGCCACTGCAGGCATCTCCTAAAACTGGCCAGGGGCTTACGTTGCTAGGTGACCATCACAACCCTCCGGCAGGACAGCCTGCCTGGGTACTGGGGCTGATGTGTGTGGGAGCCGCCACCGGGCAGCTCCAGGGCTTTGCCTGCGAAGTGCATTAACTAGAGTGTCGTTCTGTAAGGTTCTACAGGCGCGGCAGGGCCCCGGCTGTTCACCATCCACCTGATCGATGCAAACACGGACAACTTGCCCAAGGCCCACACTTGGTAAGAACCCACCATGGAGCTGGGTGTCCCAGCAGCTGGCTCCAGAGGCTGTGCCCTTCACCCTGTGCTCAGCCATCTGTCACTCACAGGATTCTGTGACTCTTTTCTGCAGAGCTCAGGTGGGGCTGGCAGCAGCACTTGTGTCCAGTGGGACAGCACTTTGGAGGGGGCCTTGTGCAAGGCTATCAGAAGGCTATTCTGACATGTAACTAGTGGACACTGGTATTTTGCCATGTAGGTGGCTCCTGCTTCTCAGGCTCGAGTGGCCTTCTTTGCTGGGTCTTTTTTTTTTTTTTCTTCTCTGTGGATTGAACCCAGGGATGCTTAACCACTGAGCCACACCCCCAGCCTTTTTAATACTTCATTTAGAGACAGGGTCTCACTGAGTTGCTTAGGGCCTCACTAAGTTGCTGAGGCTGGCTTTGAACTCACAATCCTCCTGCCTCAGCCTCCCAAGCTGCTGGCATTACAGGCGAAACAGTTTTTACTTTGGATTTATTGCTCTTCACTTCGCCTGACATTTCTGGGTCTCTACTGTCCTTCTTGTAACTTTGCCTGTGACCAGTATCTCTTGTCTATTGAAAAATGTTTTCTCCCTACATTTTAAGCTTAAAAATTAATATTCATGGTAGATCGTTCCATTGTGTTTTATAAGTCCATTTCATGCATACACTTTGTCTCAGAACCACTTACCTCTCCTTCAAGTTCCAAACGGTCCAAGAGTGTTACGTGATGTGCTAGAATGTTCCTGATTTGGAACCCAGTAGTGTGGGTTCAAATGCTGACCATGATACCTTTTAAAGATGGGCTATGAGGCAAACTGCTTGATATCTTTACCTGGTTTTCCACCCCTGTAGATGGGCTAATGCAGCTCTCCTGAGACTGTTGTGGGACAGGAAGGCCCTGCTTGACCGTGGCTGCAGCATCTATCTGGGCAGGAATGCGCCATGTTGGCACATGGTGCTGCTCTCCGGCTCACAGCGCTCCTGGCCTCGAACATTTTAGCACTGGTATAAAACAGACATAAAAAATGTCTTCTGATATTAATACTTTAGAACAAAGGAGGCCATACCACTCAACCCAACTCCTTGACAAAACTGCTTCAGCTGCTCGGTCCCAGTGACTCACAGCCACTGTGTTCCCCGGGGGGGACGGTTCTGTTTCTGTTTTGCGTCAATAGCTTCCTAAAGGATGTCTTCTTCTTTGCATAAATACTGGAAATTAATTTCCCATGGAAATATTGAGTCAGAAGTTTAATATTCACCTCATCTTTCAGGGATTTCACATTTTACTAGCTTTAAAATATAGTTTGTTTTACAGGGAAATTTCCAGACTGCTTTGTTTTGGTCTCAGAGCAAATCCCAGAGGAACAGATAGACATGCGATAAATTGTTAGGGATGACATGACTAATGACCAGTCTAGGTTATGGGAGTCGGCAAAAGGGTAATTCATGGTGTGGAGAAATAATATCTTCCCAAAGACAAAAAACAAGTTATGAGCTTTGTCGTAATATAAGCAATAAGGTAATAATTTGGTTATGTTTTGGTTTTAAAGGTCTTGAGATTTATTTTGCTGTGAGTTCATTGGAAAATATTTGTGTTGGAGCAGAAAAGCACCAGGGGGAGGTGGAGACCTTGCTAGTGCCCCCCACGCCCCGCCACCTCCCACATACCTAGCCTTGTCTCCTGCCTATCCTTGACCTTGAAGGTGGTCCCAGGGCTGTGCTGTCCCAGCAGTGACTCTGCCTCCTTTGTCCTTTTCCAGCTTTAACCGAATCGATATCCCACCGTATGAGTCTTATGAAAAACTCTACGAGAAACTGCTGACCGCGGTGGAGGAGACCTGTGGGTTTGCTGTGGAGTGAAGAGCATCCCGAGGCAGCAGAGTCTCGCTCATGACCACCAGACCAAAAGCATATGGCTTCCGTGTGCCTCCTGCAAGGCTGGCTGAGGCCTGGAGTCCTGGACAACCTGAGGGAAAAGGCTTGTCCCCCTCCTTCTTGTTGGCAGAGGGAGGGGGCAGGAGACTTTCGTAGGTGGCTCTCACCATATATCCCTCCTTTATTATCGTCCTCCCCCCCCATCACCCATCCAATAAAACAGCCAGGTTTTGCCCGTGCCTCGGTGACACATGGCGAAAAGGCTCATGGCCCTGTGCTCTTTACAAGAGCACGGACCCCAGCCAGGGGCTGGGCTGGGTCCATGGAGGGTCTGCCTGGTAGTGCTACCAGCTTGTCCCTCTCATGCAGCCTCCAGGCCCCTTTCAAGTTCAGCAGTTGCCGGATACCCAACCAGAGCTCAGATCCCAAATTTCACATCCCAGCGGCCTGTTCTGCGTAGCAGATGATTTCCTACCTGAAAAATAACTGTACAGTGTATGCTTCTAGGGAGTCTGTCATGGCAGGAAACTTGAATCGTTATGTGTTTTCCTTTTGAAAGTAAAGGAATCCGAGCAGTTTTCACTGAGGCCCAGGGTTTTATTCAGGGTATCCTGGCTGAAAAGTCTGTTTTGCACAGAGAAAAAAACTGTTTTTCTTTTCAAGAGTCCCTTTTGCTGCATCCTCTATCCTGTCTGAAATTCTTTCTGGTGAAAACCCCTCATAACAGAGCTTAGTAAAGAACAGACCAAAATCAGCCTCAGATCCAGCCGCTGGGTCCAGAGCTGACTCCGTCCTGTGCCTGGTTGTGCGTGGAGAGGCGTCACTGTGTCTCCTGAAATGTTAACAGACTTTCATGTGGTAATTGCTAAGAGCTAAACTAACAAAAGAATCCTGTTACCAGAGCTGCTGGCCCGGTGCAGACTAGCTGAAAATGGAGAGGGAACGGTGGCCTTGCTGGACCAGGGCCTCAGAGTTAGTGCTGTGCTGGGAGGAGGGCGTGGGTGTGCGCCTGTTCCGGCAGGTGGGTGCAACTCCACGCAAACTGGTTGGCCTTTTCCTCCGTGGCCGTGGTGACACTAGCAATTGCACTTGATTCTCCTGCCCACGTGTCTCGACGTGATGACAAGGCCCAAGCCAGCCCAGACTCGAGGCTTCCAACACCATTTCCTATTTGCACAAAAGTTCTAGCAGAGTTTGATTTCAGCACAGTGGCCTCATTTCAGATGGCTCGGCTTCTGTGGAAGACCGCAGCAGCAGCCCATTTTCCTGTGTGGCTCTGTGGCTATTGTTCTGGTTTGGGGTGGGGGGCGGGGGCAAGTACAGGGTAATTCATTAGCAAGACATTTCACTGCTGTTGAAGTGGGAGTTCAGCGCTGGGCTCCAGCTGTGGTCTGCGGTGGAGCAGGTTGGAGCTCGTGGGCACTCACTGTTCTGTTTCTGTTCCCCTTGGACTGGTGGGTGTGGAGGAAGGTGTAGCCCCCCATAGCCCGCCCTGATTCCTTTGCTCATCCTGGAAGCAGCCTGGTTCCATGTGGGGAACATGTGGACTTCTTAGGTCACAGACCCGTCCATCCCAAGAGGTTTTCCCAGTTCCGCAGCCGCACTTTGGCCTCCTGAGGTTCTGGGACAGAAAGGACACCGGGTGGGATTCTCTGCAGAAGGGAAGTTGAATCCGTGCAAACGTCCAGGCCAACTTGTGGCCTTAGTCTCTTTCAATTTTCTGCCTTGCCCCAGTAGGGCTCACCCTGTGTCTCATTCACCCCAATGCTTTTGAGGGCATTTTAGAAACTGGTTCCAAGATGACGCCACCCCATCTTCCCTTTCAGTATTCCTCTGAACAGGGAAATGAAACAACAGGCCCCCCCAGAAAGACCTGATCTGTGACCTGAGCCCAGATTCTGGGAGGTGGACAGATGTGCAGAGTTCAAGGGACACTCCAGAGGGAAGCAGGGTCTGTGGTGTGAGTACATGCAGCAGGAACTTGGCCTTCGAACTACCTTCTTGCTGTTAGGAAGAGCAGGGGTGATCCGTAGATACTGCAGCCCTGTGCCATTCAAGTTGGTGTCCCTGTGGCCACCATCCAGAGCTGCCCGAGTTCCTGTCCCCTGGGGCTTCTGTTTGGCTTTGCCACTTGCACGTGTGTGGGGGTTTGTCTCAGCCCTTGGCGCTATCATCAGCCGCGTCAGACCTCCCAGAGCTCTGCTCTGTCCAAGCCTGTTGGTGGCATTTGCCCTTCTAGAATCGGAACTGTCTACCATGGCCTGGTCCTCTGAACCACCCCAAAGGACAGTGTGACAAGCTCCTGGTTGCCCCACTTAGGGTCTGTGTGAAGCCCTTGTATGTGTGACTCGTCTGTCATCCCTCCCGGTAGTCCCAGGCGACCCACCTGTCCCCCCTTGCCTCTCGCCTCCTTGCCCAGACGCTTCAGGGCCCCAACTTTCCAGGCTCGCCCTCACCAGCGGCCGTCAGCCGACACTCAGGGATGTAGCGAACCACCACTCTGCAGCGCTGTGGGCAGGGGAGCGGGCAGCCGTGCGCAGCCTGAGGCGACAGCAGGGCGCCCTCTTGATTTCTGAAAGGAAAATCTGCCACTAGATCGATTTTGACCCCTAAGCTGGCTCAGCTGCATGGGCCAAATTCAGGTGAGGTGGCCTCAACTCTGAGACGTCAGGAATGGCCTTCTGCAGAGAACACGCCCCGGCCCAGCCACCTGCAGCAGGTGTGTGCCACATGGCAGCCTTCCCGAACATAGTATGGATTTTTAAAATTTGTTTATTTTTGTTTCTCAACCACTTTATAATGTATTTTTAATTTATTTTGTAATGTCTTGTTTTTAAGTATTGCTGCTATCCTTGTTACTCTTCCCACTGTTTTTATTGCTGATTTATTTTGTGAAAGTTGTACACTAATGTTCTGTTTTATGTCAAAATCAAAAGTATTTAAAAGAAATACTAGTTCTATTTAATGTGGGTATGGAACCAGCTGGAAGCAAACAGCGATCACACAGCAGGCTGGCCCCGGGAGGTTCATTTTGTTACATATGCAATAAACTCACGACTTTACAGTTCTGGTGTCTGCTATTTTGATGTGGAAATGAGATTCCAGTTTCCTTACAGCCTCACGAGGAAGGAGGTCAATGGCTGGAAACAGCGGTAAGGACACAACTTAGGACAAGCTAATGAAATGGGCCAGGGGGTTCTGCGAGCTCCTCCTGGGCTCGAGGGCAGTTGGCAGCTGCTGACCGCCCACACTGGTCGTATTTGTTTTTTCTTTCTCACATTTCTTTATTGTGTTAAAATAGATATGAGACTGTGTCACTATGTCACTTCAACACTGGTTAGAATCCTCCTGTTTCCCTGGAGGGTGCTGGTGTATACTCTGGTCCTGCCTTTTGGCCATTTCGAATAGTCTTTTGTGAACACATACTTGTTGGGAGTCTGCTGCAAGCACCCCCTGCAGTGGCCCTGCATTCCACAGCAGCTGCAACCTTGCCAGTACTTACCTTCTTTTAGCCTTTCTTTTGCCAACGGCTATCCTGGCAAGTGTGAAGTACTAGCTTGCTGTGGTTGATTGGCATTTCCCCAGTGATGTGGAACATGTTGTCATTGCTTATTGACAATTTGTATATTTTCTTTGGAGAAATATCTTCTCAAGCTTTTGCCCCTTGTTTATCCTTTGCCCACTGTTGGATCAGGTCATTTTGGTTGTTGCGTTGTCAGAACTCTTTACATATTCTGGATATTAACTGCTGATTATGATTTGCAAATATTTTCTCTCATTCCAGAGGTGGCCTTTTCACTCTTTCCATATTGTCCTTTGATGCACGAAAGTTCTTAATTTCGGTTAACCCATTTAATTTGTTTGCATGTGATTCTGGTTTCAGACCTAAGAAATTATTGCCAAATCCAGTTTGGCATCATCATGTGACACAGCAGTTCCACTCCCAGGTATGCCTGCGAAAGAACTGACAGCAAGGATTCCAATAGAGATGTGTTCATGAAAAGCTTTATTCAAAACAGCCAAAAGGCAGGACCAACCAATGTATTTATTAGTCGGCCTCCCCCAGGAAAACTGGAGGAGTTTTAACCAGTGGTTGAAGATTTTTCTCAGAGTTTTCTTCTAAGTTTTATAGTTTGTGCTTAAGCTTAGGTCTTTAATCCATTTAAATTTTTGTATGTGGGGCCAGGTAAGGATTCAACTTCATGGTTTTGCATGTGGATGTCTAGTTTTCCTTGTACCATACACTGAAAGTTTCAGACTCCCCAGCTAGTGATCAGGGTAGCACATTGAAAACTAATAGACCAGAAATGGATCCTGGTGTCCACGGTCAATTTTGTGGCATTGGTCTGTTATGTCTTTCTCTATGCCACTACTATATACTGTTTTAATTACTATAGCTCTGCAGTACTTCTCAGAGTCAAAAAGTGTGAGTCCTCCAAGTTAGTAATTTTCAAGATCCTTTTGGCTATTTGAGGCCCCTTGAATTTCTATATGAATTCAAGAATGGATTTTCTGTGAAAAAGGCTGTTGGAATTGTAATGGGATGGCATTGACACTGTGGATCATCTTCATCATGTTAAGTCCTTGAACCCATGAACATGAGGGGTTTTTCCATTTGCTTAGGGTTTATTTTCTTTCCATGATGTTCTGCTGTTTTCAGCACAAGTGGCAAGGTTCTCACCTCCTTGGTTACCTGGACTCCTAGGAATTCTTCTAGATGCGATTATAATCCTGTTTGGAGCATTCATTGCTGATGTATGGAAACACTGGTGTGTTCTGTGCTGGCCAATCCTGTAACTTGCTGAATCTATTAGTTCTACTGGCTTCTTATGGATTCCTTGGGGTTTTCTTTGTAAAGGATCTTGTCACTCATAAACTGGTCCTTCTGACTTGGATGCCTTGACTTCTTTCTCTTACTTGACAGACCTGCTCACACTTTCCAGGGCAACATAGAGGAGTGGTGGGGGAGGGGGCGCCTTCATCTTGCTCACTGTTGAATGTCTGCATCGATTAAGGCACGTTTCATTTCCCCTATCCTTTTAGATAATGTGTGACAGCAATTGATTTTCTTATACGGAGCCACCCTTCCATTCCTAGGTAAATTCCACCTAGTCGTCGTAAGTAATTCTTTTTAATATGCTTTTGGGCTCCCTTTGTTAACACAGTGTTGAGAATTCTTCCATTTCTCTTCATAGGGATATTGGTCTGTACTTTCTTCATGTCTTTGGCTCTGGGGTCAGAGTCATGCTGGCTTCATGAAATAATTTGGGAGGCATTCTCTCCTCCTCAGTTCTTTGGAAAGGTTTGAGAATTGGTGTCAACTCTTTAATGTTTGATAGAATTCCCCAGTGAAGCCATCTGGTCCTGGGCTTTTCTTTGGGTCAGTAATAAAAAAATCTCCCATCACTCCTTTTCCATCAGGTTTTGTCTGGTGCCGTCTTGGTCTAGGTGAGCCATTTGTTGGCATGTAGTTGGTTCACAGTACCCTCAGCTTTGTTTCTGTAAAATTGGAAATAATGTCTTTTTTAATTTTAACTGATTTGTTTCTTATCTTCGTCATCAAGCTAAAGCTTTTCCAATCTTGTTGATCTTTTCAAAGAATTACTCTGGACTCCGCGGACTGCCGCAGTCTGGCTGGGAACGAATAACCGAGTCGCCACAAAGCCTTGTAGGTTCAAATGGCAACTACTTTATTTCAACTCTCACCGGCACTGCACGCGCACTTTTCCACCAACGCCACCCACGAGGCCCTTCCAGAAACCCTCCACACCGGAAATCCCTCCTCCGGCACTTCCCCAACCAATGGAAACTCTCTGGGAATCCCCGCGAGAACTCCAAAGTAGCAGGTGCCCCATTGCCCGCCAGTAAAGTAGCAAGAGCCGCCCCATTGCCCACCAGTAAAGGTCAAATATACAATACAATCAATCCAGCATCACAGCAATTATATATAGCTTAACTCAAATCATCATCTCAATGGTTCGCTGGCGTCACCTTTCAAACATTCCCTCTGGCAAATGCCAGGCGTCATTCTGATCAGCCTTGGCTCTCAACAGTTTTCTACTTTCCTGCTCACACCCACCCGCACTCTGCTAGCTTTGGGTCTAGTTTTTTCCTGTTTTTTTTTGAGGTGTAAAGGAGGCTCCTCACTTGAGACCTTTCTCCTTTGCTGATATACACATTTCGGCTGAAGTTGCCTTCTCCCCACTGCCGTGGCTGCACCCGTGCATTCTGGTGGGTTCTGTCTTCGTTTTCAGTTGTCTTCAGGTGATTTATTCTTTGGCTCTTTGATTCATTTTTATATATTTCTGCATTTCCCAGTTTCCTTCTTAATGATTTCTAGATTTATTCCCTTGTCATCGGAATTGAATGCTTCATATGATCTCAGTCTTCTAAAACTCAGTGAGAGTTGTCTTATGGTCTTTTCTGGAGAACCTTCCATGTATACTAGAGAAGGTGGTGTATTTTGCTGCTGTTGGTGGGGTGTTGTGTATGTTAGTCCAGTGGGTCTGTGGAGGTGCTCAAGACCTGCATTTCTATACTGACTGTATCTGTCTAGTTGTTTCAGTCATCATTGGAAGTGGGTAAGAAGCCTCCTACTGTTGTACAGCTCTATTATTTCACACTTTAATTCTTCAGGGTTTGCTCTAGGTCCCTTTGGGTTTGCCTTGTTGGAATTCATTGAGCTTCTTTTGCATGTCCATTGCTTTTGTCAAATTTGGGGAGTTTTCTCCCATTATTTCTTCAAGTGAGCACTCTGCTCCTTCCTCTCTGTTCTCTTTCTGGAATTTCCATAATGCCAAATTGGTCTTCTTGGACGGCACCTTGGGTTCTTTTACTTTTCTTCTCTTTTTATTTTTTGCTCCTTCAATCTCATGATTTCAAATGAATTTCTCAAAGTTTACTGATTCTTTTACATATATAAACCTGCTTTTCAACCACTATATTGAACTTTTGAATTGTTACTGTATTTTTTCAGCTCCAGAATTTGCTTGTTTCTGTTTAAGAATTGCTGTTTCTTTGTTGAAATTTTTTCATACATCACTGTCCTGATTCTGTAGTTCTTTGTGGTCTCCTTTACCTCTCTGAGCATATTTAAGATCATTTAAGTCTTTTCTAACAAGTCTGATGGTTTTGTTTTTCTCAGGAATATTTCTGGAGATAAATTTTGTCCCTTTGAATGAGCCATGTTTTTCCCATTTATTGGGATTCCTTGAGATCTAGTGTTTGGAAAATGAGGCACCTGAAAAAACAGTCATGTCTTAAGTCTGAAGAGAGGTGTGGAAACCTTCACTCATTAGCAGGGGGTGTTCTGACAGGTGGTATCGCCAAGGTGATGGCCTAGTCTAGGGTCCTTTCTGAACACATGCTCTGCTTTGGGCCTCTGTGTCAGCACCCTCTTTCGCAGGTACCCGTATCCATAGCTGCTTTTAAACATCTTAATTTCTCACCTACACTTCTTGAGGTCCTTTGCCCAGTCTCCTGTCCCAGGTACCCAAGCTCTGTAGTCCCCTGGCAGCTCTTAGGTGGTGGCGCCTGCCACTGTCCTCCGAGGCATTGCCAGCCTGCAATCTGAACCATGCCATGTTTCCTGGCTAAGGTAAGTCAGGAAACAGAAACCAGCCCCTTGGGAAGCCCACAGAGAAGCTGAGACATTGCAAGTAAGTTCTGTTCCCTTCCTTCCTTGTGGTGCAAGAGAGGAAGCTAGGAATTGGGTCAATAAAAATGCTACAAAGTTTCCGTTTTGACTGTGGCTGGGGTGCTCACCTCCCTGTGGCAGGCCTTGACTTTCCAGAGCTCCTAGGAAGGCGTTTCCATAGGGGAATGAAGGCCTTGAGTTTTCCATCTGCCATCTCCAATCTCTTGACTGGAAAAGTTTAATCTACTTCAGTAATTACGGGTAGGGGCAACTGGAGATGGGTGCGGGTTGTTTCTCTCCATCATTTTTTTGATCTAGTTCATTTTGTATAGTGACATGGAGATGATATTACACCTAGCATGCTAACATGACGCACTCAAATCTGAATTATACCAGCTTAACTTCAATAGCACACAAAACCTCTGCTCCTAGCATCTCCCCTTACTGCTAACTGATGTCACTAATTACTTTATAATGCACTGCATCACCAGTAACATGTTAGCACTTGTTAATGCATTTGTTTTGTGAATCATGTATAAATAAAAAAACCAAAATTATAATACTAGCATTTATAATTGCCCATCTATATACTGCAGATTGTTATTTTTTTCTTACAGCTTTGAGTTACTGTCTAGTGCTGCTTTTATTTTTTTGTCACCATAACTTTTTTTTAATTTATTTTTTATTGGTTGTTCAAAACATTACAAAGCTCTTGACGTATCATATTTCATACATTTGATTCGAGTGGGTTATGAACTCCCATTTTTATCCCAAATACAGATTGCAGAATCACATATAACTTAAAAAAAAAATTAGATCTTTATGGTTATACATAGTAGTGGTTGGGTTCATCCCTACATACTCAGGCACCTCAAGTTGATTTCATCCTTCCCCCCTGCCCCCCCCCCCCCCCCCGTCCTTCCCCCTCCCCTTCTTCTCTACTAGATAGGCTTCCTTTCACTCACCTGTGATTTTGTATTTGATTAGGTTCTTTATGAAATCTTGCCCTTACCTGCTCCTCTCTCTTATTTTACTCTAGCTTCCACATATGAGAGAGAACTTTCAACCTTTGAGTTTCTGAGTTTGGTTAATTTTACTTAGAGTAATAGTCTCCATTTTTATCCTTTTACTGAAAATGCCATAATATCATTCTTTTTTTTTTAAGAGAGAGAGAGAGAGAGAGAATTTTTTAATATTTATTTTTTAGTTTTTCGGCAGACACAACATCTTTGTTTGTATGTGGTGCTGAGGATCGAACCCGCGCCGCATGCATGCCAGGCGAGTGCGCTACTACTTGAGCCACATCCCCAGCCCCAATAATATCATTCTTTTTAATGGCTGAGAGAACTCCTTTGTGTGTGTGTGTGTACATACATACATGTATACACACACACATATGTATATCACAATTTTTTAATCCATTCACCTACATCTGGGTTGATTCCATAATTTAGCTAAACACTGATGTGGCTGTGTCACTGTAGTATGCTGATTGGAGTGAGATAGCTGGGTCACACGATGGTTCCATCCCTAGTTTGTTGAGGATTCTCCAAACTGCTTTCCAGAGTGGTTGTTGGTAGGACTGCAAACTAGTACCATGTACACGTGTTCCTCTCCCCACAACCTCGCCAGCATTGTTGTTTGTGTTCTTGATCATTGCCATTCCAACTGGAGCAAGAGGGAATCTTAATGTAGTTTTGAGTTGCATTTCCCTGACTGCTAGAAATGTTGAACACTGTTTCATGTATTTATTGGCCTTTTGCGTTTCTTCTATTGAGAAGTTTCTTTTTGGTTCTTTTGCCTACTTGTTGGTTGGATTATTCATTTTTTGTAGAGTTCTTTATATATTCTGGATATTAATCCCCCATTGGAGAAGGAGCTAGCCAAGATCTCCTCCCATTCTGTAGGCTCTCCTAACCTCCTGTTTCCTTAGCAGTGCAGAAGCGTTTTAGTTTAATGGCATCTCACTTATTGATTGTTGATTTTATTTCTTGTGCTTTGGGCGTCTTGTTAAGGAATTTCTATGCCAGCACCTATATGGATGAATGTTGGCCCTATGTTTTCTTCTAGCAGTTGTAAGTCTTCAGACCTAATTTCTAAATCTTTGGTCTATTTCAATTTGAGCTTGCTACAGGGTAAAAGATGGGGGTCTGATTTCATTTTTCTACATATAGCCAACCAGTTTTCCTAGCAGAGCACCATTTGTTAAAAAGACCATCTTTTCTCCAAGATATTATTTTGGCACCTTTGCTGAATATCAGATGGCTCTAGATTTCTTCCTGTCTTCTGTTCTGTTCCACTGGTCATCATGTCTATTTTGATGACAGTGCTATGTTTTGTTACCACAGCTCTGGAGTGTAGTTTTATATCAGGTGTTGGGATGCCTCCTGCTTCACTTTTCTTGCTGAGTATTGCTTTGGCTATTCTGGTTCTCTTATTCTTCCAAATGAATTTAATAATTGGTTTTTTAAAAATATTTCTGTGAAGAATGTCATTGGTATTTCGATGGGGATTGCATTGAATCTGTATATTGCTTTTGTATATGGCCATTTTGACAGTATTAATTCTGCCTTTCAAGAACATGGATTGTTTTTCCATCTTCTAAGGGCTTCACTTTCTTCAGTGTTCTATGATTTTCATTGTAGAGCTCTTTTACCTCCATGGTTAATTTCCAAGTTTTTTCTTTTTTTGGGGGGGAGTGGTTTACTGTGAATGGAATGGTTTTCCTGATTTCTTCCTTGACTGAATCACTCTTGGAGTATAGGAAAGCTATTGATTTATGGGTGTTGATCTTATGTCCTACTTTGCTAAATTCATTTCTAAGCTCTAGAAATCTGGTGGAGTAATTGGGTGCATCAACATGTATAGGAACACGATTTATGGGTGGTTAATTTTATATCCTGCTACTTTACTGAATTCTTTGAGTTTACTATGGTTTTATCTTCTTGTTGGACTGTTCCCTTTGCTAAGATGTAATGTCCTCCTTTGTCTCTTTTATTTATTTATTTGTTCATTCATTCATTCATTTTAGTTATACATGTCTGTATAACTAGACTTTATTTTGACACATCATAATACATGAAGTATAACTTCCCATTCTTCTGGTTGTACCTGATGTAGAGTTACACTGGTCATGTAATTATATGTGTGCATAGGGTAATAATGTCCGATTCATTCTACCTACCCCCATACCCCTCTCCTCCCTTCACTCCCCTCTATCTAATCGAGTACCTCTATTCTTCCCTAGTCCACCCTCTTATTTTCAGTTAGCATCTGCATATAAAAGAGAAATTCAGCTTTTGATTCTTTGGGATTGGCTTATTTCACTTAGCATGAGAGTCTCCAGGGCAATAATTTCATTCTTCTTTATGGCTGAGTAACATTCCACTGTGTATATATGACATATTTTCTTAATCCATACATCTATGGGGGGGCACCTAAGTTGGTTCCATAACTTTGCTATTGTGAATTGAGCTATTTGAACATTGATGTGACTGTGTCACTAAATATGCTGAGCCACATCCCCAGCCCTATTTTGTATTTTATTTAGAGACAGAGGTCTCACTGAGTTGCTCAGCCCTTGCTTTTGTTGAGCCTGGCTATGAACTTGTGATCCTCCTGCTTCAGAGGCCTCCAGAGTCACTGGGATTACAGGTATACAGCACTAAACCCGGCCCATGCCAGTTTTTTTTTTTTTTTAAACTATAGCTCTGTAGTATAATTTGAAGTCTGGTATTGTGATGCTTCCTGCTTCACTTTTCTCTCTGAGGATTACTTTGGCTATTCTGGGATTCTTATTTTTCCAAATGAATTTCATGATTGCTTTTTCTATTTCTATGAAGAACATCATTAGAACCTTAATAGGAATTTGCATTAAATCTCTATAGCACTTTTGGTAGTATTGCTATTTTGACAGTATTAATTCTCCCTGTCCAAGAACATGGGAGATCTTTCCATCTTCTAAGGTGGTCTTTAATTTCTTTCTTTAGTGTTCTGTAATTTTAATTGTAGGGGTCTTTCACCTCTTTTGTTGGATTGATGTCCAAATAATTTATTTTCTTTGAGGCATTGTGAATGGGATAGTTTTCCTAATTTATCTTTCAGTGGATTCATCACTGATGTATAGGAACATGATTTATAGGTGTCAATTTTATATCCTGCTACTACTGAATTCATTTATGTAAGTTTTCTGGTGAAGTTTTTTGGGTCTTTAAATATAAGCTCATGTCATCAGCAAATAAGGATAGTGTGAGTTCTTTTCCTATTTGTATCCCTTTAATTTCTTTCTTCATCTATCCCAATAAATCTTAAAGTTGGTCTTTTTGGGTTATTCCATATTTCTTCGTCTCTCACACCTTTTCTCCATGGTCAACTTTGTTTTCAAGATTATTTATTTTGTCTTCATTGCCTGAAACTCTGTCTTACAAGTGACCTAGTCTGTTGGTGATATACTTTGAATTATTAATTCGGTTTAGTGATTCCTTCATTTCAAGGATTTTTGCTTGTCTTTTTCCTCCTAGAATCTCTATTGATCTTTTACTTCCTGTATTTTCTGATTTCACTCTTTATACCGTCCTTTACTTTGCAGGTCAGTTTAACTGTGTGTGTTCTGAACTCCTTATCTGACATCTCTTCCACTGTGGTGTTGATGGATTCTGTTATTGGAGTATCTTGGTTTTGGGGGGTGATTTGTTCCCTTGCTTCTTCATGTTGTTTGTGTGTCTAACCATCTCAACAGTATGGAGCTGAGGCAATAGAATTTCTACCATGGACTTATGTCCTTGAAGGTTTCTAGGACCTCACTTGCTGAGAAGCTGCCTGTCTGCTTTCTTGGTTTCACGCCTTGGAACAGGCAGGAAAGCGGCCTCCTCTATTCCGCCATCTTGAAAACATCAGCCTTTCTTTGAAATCTATCTACTTTGTCAGATATGAGAATAGATAGTCTTGCTTGTTTTCTTGAACCATATGCCCGGAATATTTTTTGCCATCCTTTTTACTTGAGCCTGTGGGTGTCTTTGCCTGTGGGTCTCTTGTAAATCGTAATAGTTGGACTTTGTTCTTTGATCCAGTCTGCTGATCTGTGTATTTGATTCAGCATTATTAGTATGGACATGTGTTTGTGGTTTCCTGCCATTTTGGTTTTTTGCTATATTTTATCCTGTCTTGATTCTCACTTAGTGGATTACTCTTCTGTTGAACTTCCTGTGTGGGCTTTGAGAATTGTTTTTTTCATTCCTCTGTGTGAAGTTTATCTTTGTAATGCTGGTTTGCTACTTCTGAGTTTTTTTTAGTTTATCTTGCCATGGAATGTCTTTATTTCCCCCTTAACTTTTGCTAGGTATAGTAACCTTGGCTGACAGTTGTTTTCTTTTGGGGCTTAGAATATCTCATTCCAGGCCCTCCTTGATTTTAGGGTTTGAGCAGAGAAATCAGAAGAGAGCCTTGTTTGTCTCAATATGTGAGCTGTTGTTTCTCTCTTGCAGGTTTTACTATTCTTCCCTTGTTAGGCATTTTGATCATGCTGGGTCTCAGTGAACTTCTCATTCGGCCTACGAGCTTCTGTATGTTGATGTCTACCTTGTGTCTGATATGGGAGAAGTTTTCTGTAACCATCTCATTGAGAATGTTCTTTACGCCTTTAGTTTGTATCTCCATGTTCTCTTCTATCCTAATGATTCTCAGATCATATAAAGTTGCCCCAGAGTTCTGATTTCTGGTCAAGTTCCATAATTTTTTCCCCTTTACAGCCTATCTTCAATGCCTGAAGTTCTGTCTTCAATGCCTGAGGTTCTGTTTTCTACATCATCTTGTCCTTTGTTGATACCTTCAGGTGAGTCTGAAATTTGATTGATCTTGTCTTTCATTTCCAGAAGACCTGCTTGGTTTCTCTTCACTATTTCTATTTCTTTATTAAAATGGTCTATCATCTCCTGTAATTGCTCTCTTTTCATTGAACATTTTGATAATCAGTATTTTATAATCTTTCTCTGGGTTTTTGTCTACCTCACTATCAGTGAGTTCCCTTGTTGGGGGATTTGTTTGCCTGTTTTCTCAGGTGCTCAGAGGTCTTGGTCTTGTGTGTCAACTGGATTCCTCCACCTCTTTTTTTTTAGGCACCATCTTCAGTTGCTCGAGTCCTGGAGCGATCTGGATTGTGATCCCCTTGCCAGAGTGGGATCCACAGTCTTTGTGTTATTTCCCCATTTCTGCTGTAGCAGTGGATGTCTGTAGGCGGGACTTGGGGGCCCGTCTGTAGGCGGGACCTGGGGGCCCACCCCTGGCTCTTTGTACTTGGGGCCTGGTCATTAGTTTGGGTTTTTGTCTCTTCTACTCTTTGTGTTAAAGTACAGCTGAAGATTGAGTGTAATTAATTTGTGTGTAGAGCAGGTGCGCTGTCTTTCGGTTTAGTTCAGCAGAGTTTCTACCCCGTGAACTTGTAGTGTCCCTGTAGGTTTCCAGTATCTCTCAGATTAGGGGACAAGGAATAACTGCAACAACCAATGCAAACAATATAAAGCATTAAACTAAATTCTTAGTTCCTTCTGATGTCTACAATGTCAATTACCACAAAAAGCAGAAATGACAGCAATTGCCATAGGTAACCATGTATAATATGTGGCATTAAATCAAACAACGGGTGTCAACTCTGGCATCCACAGCAGTAATGATGGGGCAAGCACTATGTAAACCAACTAGTGCTAAAAGACGGCAAGAATTCAGTTGATTAAGAGAAAATGTGACAGGAAGGTAGAAAGGAGTTCAACATCAAAAAATGAACCCAAGGAATGCAGAAGAGATGTAGGATGTGGCTGTTATAAGGAAGGAGAAAAACTTGAAGTAAAAAAGAATAAAAGAGCAATAGAATTTGGCTGTTAACAGCACAACACAAAACCAAAATATTCTGACCAAACTCTAACCCTCGCAAGACTGCATTTTAAAAATACTACAAGTGAGAATAAAAAGAAACATGTCCATGAATCAATCAGCACATGCGCGAGCGCACACGGAAAAGAGAAGATTCCTAATGAGCAATTAAGGAGCCTGTTTCACTGGGGCGGAATAAACATGGTCTCTGCCCAACTACCTGAGCCCAGCCCAGCGGAAGAGTAAGGACCAGGGGCTGTTAAGCCCTTCTTTTTGTGTAGCTCACCAAATCGCCAGTTGGAGTTCAAAAATTCTCAGCTTCTCTTCTCCCCAGTGTGAGGAAGGGTGGGAGGAGAAGCATTGCCTGCTAGTTTTGTCTGCACAGGCCAGGCCCCCCCCTCCCGCGGGGCCTGCAGAGTTCTGAGTGGAGTCCCCCAGGTGGGGCTTTTGCTGGGTAGTGACCATTCTGGTGAAGTAAGGTCAGCACACCCAGGGCCGGGCAGCTCTGCTTCCCAGCAGAGATCTGGATCTCAGGAGCCTCCCTGGGATCCTACTCCCAGCGCCGGGGAGCCCAACCTTCACCCTGGTTGCTGCCCACACACAGCCTTTAAAGCCTCCCAGGCTTAGTCCCCGAACATGTCCACCCACCTCCTATGAAGATCCCCGACCCGCTTCAGCTGGTCATGGGTGCTGAGAGCCATAGCCAAGTCAGAATGACGCATGGCATTTTTGCCAGAACAGAGTGGTTGAGAGGTGACGCCAGCAAGCCATTGAGATGATGATGGTTATGTTAAGCCGTGTATTCAATTGTATATTAGATCCCTGATGTCCGCCTCAGGCTCCGCGCTACTTTGGAGTTCTTGCGGGGATTCCTCTGGGGAGTTCGTGTTGGTTGGGGAAGTGCCGGAGGGGGGATTTCCGTTTGGTGTGTGGTGTGTCCTAGGGGAAGGCCGGTTAGTGTGGTTTGAAGGAGTTCGGAAATAAGTTTGTTCCTGCTTGAGTGGCTCATGATTTGTGCCCAGCCAGACTGCGGCACACCGGAGCCACCAGAGTCAAGGGGAAAGCAAGTTGGGCTCCCCTTTGCTTTTCTGACTTGAACCCCCTGGGTTAAATCTCTGAGCCTGTCCTGCTTTCACCTTCGAGGGATGGCAGGTCCTGCGGCAGGCACCTGCAGGGACCCTGCAGCCGTCTGTGCAGCAGCAGCGCAGTGTGGCTGCCTCAGCTCCCGTGGCCAGGTGAGGATGGGGGGCTTTTCACCTCTAAGGGACAATGCAGTCTCTGGGTCAGCTGTGGGCAGGCTGCTTGTCTGATCTGGGGACTTTCTGTACTAACTCTGAGTTTCTCTGCATTCTCCCTGTGCTGAGCCAGGGCCTCTAAGGCTCTGGTACTCCCAGCTGGGATCCAATGGAGTCTCTCTGTTTAATGTACCCAAACTCGCGAGTCTCCAAGACACTGTCCAAAATTGAGTATTAGTGAAATCCCTCTTTCACCCACCTCACAGAGTAGTGTCCCCACTGCCTGAATCCCGGCTCTCCAGCTGGCTGATGGTCACCTCGACTAGGAGCCCTAGGCCGTATTTCAACCTGAGGGTCTCCATCATGTCCTGCAAGGAAGTGCTAATGGACATTAACTTAGGAATGTCTTAATTTCTCATTTTCAAAGGACAGTTTTGCTGGGTATGAATTGCTGATAGTTTTTTTCCCCTTCAGCATTTTGAACATGATCAGCTTGTTGCCACGGCTCCCAGTGTTTCTGATGAAAAATATGCTGAATTACCCTGCAGCTGCAGCCAAGGCACAGCCTGCCTTCCCGCTGTGACTGAGGGACCTGGCCTCCTCCTGCTTGTTGGCTGGAGCCACCCTCAGGTCATAGAGGTTGCCCACACAGTTGCTTTTCATTCCTTAAATGTCTGGCTCCCAAACAAGGGAGGCCACTCCTCTAGACTGGGAAGCCACTTCAGGCTGGGGCGGGGGAGGTGGCAGAGCCTGCCCCTGTCTGCTCCTGGTGATCAAAACACCAAGCCTCATATTGGTAGGATGAAGTCCTTATTGCTCACCTGGCTGCTAGCTGGTCACCTCTGGGGACCCTGTCAGTCTACGCTGAAGTGGTGGAGAGAGCTTTGGTGCCAGCTCTGCCATCTTTCTGGTGTCACTCTGTGCCGCAGTCTGGCTGGGCACAATTCAGGAGCCACTTGTCAAAAGAAACGAACTTTATTTTTAGAACCACACACCCCAAACAAAACAGCTCCTCAGGAAAAACCTTCAGAGCCCAACTGCCACCACCTGCTTCCCACAAGCCTCTCAACCTCCCCCACTCCTCCTGCTCTTGAGGCCGATTGGCTGGGTCGCGTGGGCAGAGCCAAAAATGTCCCCCAATGAGCAGCTCCATAGTCTGAAAGGGCGGGGAAACAGCCCAATGAGCATCACCGCAGAGGAGCCAATCAGCTAGAAGTTGCTGGGGCCTTTGTGAGCCAATCATCAGCTGGCAGTCTGAAAGTTTGCTGGGGCCCCTTTGGCTGTGGCTCTCAACAACTCTGGTCATGTTTATTTTGATCTCCCTCCTGGGAACAGTCACAGGAACACAGTGTATCCAGACTCAGCGGACTAGTCCTGTGCTCCACTTCTGAGGGGACACTGTGCTCCAGATGACAGACAGGTGTCTGGTTCATCACAGTTTTTACAATTCAGAATATTTTCAGGTTTTGATCCCGGTGTTGTGGGTGCTCAAGTTTTAAACAGATGCTTGCTATGAAGAGGCCACATTCCGACACACACATCCTCCACTGGAAAGCCCCAATCACCTCTCCCCAGCCTCACTGCTCAGCACCACCGTGTCTGCTGTGCTCCTGGTGGTCGTGTCGCTGGGGAGCGGTGGCTCCTGCCTCCTCTCAGTGTCCCAGGAGGGCATCACTGTACAAAGGACCAACAGGCAGTTTCTCCCAAGTTCACCTTTTTTTCCTGTGAAGTCGGCCCCTGTTGCCTGCCCCTCACCTCCCGGCCTAGCTGCCAGCTATCCTGAGACATCGAGTTTGTTCCTTCACCCTCTGATCTCCCAACACGAGCTTTGTGCCCCTGAGGGCAGCTGCACTAACAGCTTCCGGCTCCCGTGTTTTACCTGATGATCACACCCAGATCCGAATGTGGACAGATGTTTTCCACGTCTATGTCATGACGTTATCAAAGGCAGAGCTGGAAGCTGGGACCAATTCCTGGCTTTGTTACTCGACCCTGGACACATTATTTAACTGGTGCCTCAGTTTCCTTGTTTGTAAACTTGAGGCTCGCCCACGTAATTCCCAGGGCTGTGTGTTCTATGGGAAGGGCCTGTCAATCACGGCTGTCACTCTCATACATGCAAGTCCGTGCTCCTTTCCAAAAGGAGCAGAACCCAGGAGGCTGGAAAGCAGCAGATGTTTTTGTTACAGTTCTGATATCTGACAAGTCCAAGGTCAAGTCTCCAGCAGGTTTGGTGTCTGGTGAGGGCCGCTTCTTGGGTCATGGTTGGTGTCTTCTCACTGTGTCCTCCCCTGGAGGGGGTAAGGGTTTCTCTGGGCCCCTTATCTAAGGGCACAAACCCCGTTCTCAAGGACTCCTCTTCTCTCATAATCCAATCACCTCCCAAGGCCCCATTTTCTGAGACCACAGCCTTGAAGGCAAGGGGCTCACCATGCAGGTGAGACATCCCGAGGGAGTCACCAGCTCTCTGTCTCTAAGCCTATTGGTGCACCTGTGGTCAGAGTAGCAGGCAGGGCCACTCAACTCCACCACGTCTGTGTCTCTTCTCCATGGCAGAAGCTCTTGTGGGAACCGGGTGATGGCTTAGCATCTCCACCCAGCCAGGCGGCCCCTGGGGAACACAGGGGACCAGGCAAGGGCTCTCAGCTGCCCAATGGCTCTCAGCCTGGTCCTGCTGGCACCTACCAGAACCAGTCTCCAGGCACAGGCACGGCCATGCTCCTGAGCCCCCAGGGATGGAGGCTCTGTCCTTGGTGACTTTGTGGGAGCAGTAGAGTTGGGAGGGTCTTGAATCCAGTCCACAGGTCACAGCTGGAACTCTAGGGCATGACTGGGCCTCTGTTGTCTTACCTACAAAATTAGATTCACATAAATAAGAAGAGGAAATGATACAGGAAGCAAAAGTTCTAGAAAAACAAGGTTGACTAGAGAATGAGACCCCAAATGACCTCCTGCCCTGGGAGGTCTGGTGATGCTGGACAAGCAGCCCAGGCGCAGACCACAGCAAGTCCAGAGAAACACACCTGCCCTGCAGAGAAAAGCCACCGGGACGTGTGTCCTCACCCTGCCCGAGAGCTGGGAAGCCCTGCTGCCCCTGCCTGACCAGGCTTTCTTGCTGCCCGATGCCCTGGACACAGGCAGTGCTGGGTGACTTGGACAGACCTTTCTGCTCCTGTGTTGCATTTAGTCCCCCTTATTTTTTTTTTTTTTTGTAATACTGTGGATTGAAACTAGGGTCTTGCACGTGCTAGGCAAGCCGTCCACTCCTGAGCTACGCCCCAAATTTAAGACAGGGTCTAAGTGGCCTCGGCTGGCCGTGAACTTGCAATCCTCCTGCTTCTGTCTCCTGCGTCACTGGGATCACAGGCCTGCATCCCTGAGTCCTCTCCGAAATTCTGTAACATGAGCGAGTTGTCACTTTCCCACCCTGCCCAGGGCTCTGCTCTCCACCTCTGCTCTCCTGGGGTCCTGCAGCCTTCCCTGCTCCATGCACCTTCCTGGGCAGCCTCCTGTTCCTGAGGCCCTGCTCTGGCTCTGGCCAAGTGTGGCAGGCGCTAAGGTAGGCGCTGCTGGGGAGCGGGGCACTGGATGGATGCTGATGACCAGACCCCAGTACATCCAAGCACCCTGGTCTCTCCCAGATGCCGCCTCGACCCTCTAACAGGGCTGCCCCTGACTCTGTCCCTTATTCCACTCACTGTGGGCAGGCACTCCTGAGAGAGTCAGGTGGGCAGCTCGAGTCCCAAATGCCACCTCTGCCTCCTAGGGGCCTGTTCTCATCCAGCAGATGAGAAACCACCACCTGCTTGTCAACAACTGCAGTGCTGTGTTGTGCTGCCTTGGGGACAAGGTTCCAGGTAGTGACACTGCTACAGGAGACTGCAGCAAGCCATGCCCTCCGCCTCACACAGTGGTGGTGACAGTGAGGGCTGTCCTTCATTTGTCATCATGAAAGTCTGTTTGCCTAGGAGCTGCCACCAGAGCCTCTGCCCTTTGGAGGGAGGGACACGCTTGAGTCCAGCTTCAAGTGAAACCAATCTGGAGGCCCCAGGGCAATATTGGGGTAGCCAGGCAGGGAGAAAGACCAAAAGAAATGTACCACGAGGCCACCAGTGGGAAAGTCCCAAATCTTCACTGGGCTTAAAGTCAAGAGTTTTGCAAAGAACTGTCGGAGTCCAGCTCCAACAGGGGGTCTCAGGAGACTAACAGATGATGAGGAGTCGGCGAAAGTGGGGGTGGAGAAACAACACAGACACCAAAGTGAAGGTGCTGAATCCCAATCTTTACTTGTGAAGTTAGTCATATATACTTTTCATTTTGGCAGGCTCACAGTGCTTTGTGGTTACAAAACAGGAATCATTATTCAAAGAAACAAAGTATTACGCAGCTACAATTAGAAGAATGTATCTTGGCTTATGCATAAGCAAGCATTTTTCCTTTCAGTTCGTGTTTTGCTTTGAGCTGTTTCTGCTTAGTTAGCTTTTAATAATAGTTAGAAATGTCCCAGACTATTGGCCTATACCTTGACTATTCTTTCTTGACTTACTGACTGGAACCGGTGCCATGATTATGGCAAGTGGTTAACTTGTTATTAATTTTAATCAAACAAGAGTAAGAGCACAAACCATTGTGCACAGGAACAAGAACAAATTGCCCAGTACCAAGCACTAATCTGTCTTCTTAACATTAATTCTTCTTCTCTAGATTTTAATTTTATTTCTCAAAAACTTCCTTGACAGGAATACAAGGAGTTTTTCATTAAACATTAACAATTTACGCTCCACAGCTGAATCATTTCATTTAGAGCAAACAGATCTATTCTTTAGAAGTAGTTGCATTAATTGGGAAAGTCATGTTTTTTCCTTCATACTTAATGGTCATATGAGAAGTCGCGACTATACTTATTAAAGGAATACAAAAACAAACCAGCCCATTCCCAGAAACATACTGTGCTCCTCCAGAGGATGGACGCCTTGCGCCATCCACCTCAGTAGGGCCTTGCCATTGCCTGAGTCAGGGGAGGGGCACAGCAAAGAACTAAATAACCAAGTCTAGAAGAGCTGAAGGCGGTGTGAGAAGGTCTGGCCTTCATGAGACGCCTTCCAGCACATCGTGCAGCGACCACGACTAAGCAGCCTGCGAAACTCAGCGAAGGGAGGAGCCCAACTTCAGATGGCATCAGAAAGGCTCCAATCAAAATTCTGGACTTCGGGGAAGCACAAGGCTGCTGTCAAAAGAAGCCCAAGGTCAGGAGAGGAGAGGGGACAGGTGTACTGAATACACAGACGTGAACAGGCCCAAGCAGCCCGAGGGTGGCCTCCTGGTGACTCTGAGGCGGGTGGGGGGGTGGCCGAGCCCTGGGTCAGCCCTGCTGCCACTGAGACAGGATCAATGTATGCTGGGCCCAGGAGGCAGCAGCCAGTCCCTGCAGAGCTCCTGGCGGGAACTCAGACCTGGACACAACGGCTACTCAGGAAACAGAGCCCTCAGTCGAGCAGAAGGGTCTTCTGAAAAAACTGACGGGAGGATTATATTCTTTTTTTCTTTCATATATTTAGTTAAAAATAAGTAACTAAATATATGCTGAAATAGCGAAGAGCAATAAAGATACTGGTGCCATTAAGGGACTGCATTAAGGAGGGCACGGTGGTCCATGCGCCTCAGGAGGCTGAGGCAGGAGGATCAAGGCCAGACTCAGCAACTTCGCAAGGTCCCATCTCAAAATAAAAAGGGCTGGGATGTCGCTCAGTGATTAAGCACCCTGGTTTCAATCCCTGGTACCAAAATAAACAAAGGAAAACAAACAACAAAAAAAACCCCAAAGACCACATTAAAAGTCCACCACAAAACGTTTCCACTGTGGTCAAAACAGAGTAGGAAGCAGAACGTACTGAGTTCTCTTTTTCCATCTGGCCTCGTGCAGGCTGGGCGAGCACCTAGCACTGAGCCACAGCCCAGCCCAAAGTATTAAGTTCTGACAGAAAGTCCACCAGGTATGGGAAGGAATCTGCTGGATATTCAACCAAAGTGCGTTTCCTGTGGAGAGACTACCTGCAGCAATTTCAAAGGTCAGCCACACATGGGACAAGCTGGACACGGGCTAAGAGACCACAATTCTCCCAGACACCCTGATGGCCTCAGTAGCCACTCTCAACACCAGCTGATTTTCCACAAGAGAAATATGCGTGATAACTTAGGAGTAGAAAATGGAGATTTCACACAAAAATTACCAGGAAGGAATAAAAAGTAGAGCATTTTGAGAATTCCTGCATCCTGGGTGTTCCAGGCGAAGCCCTGGCTGGAGGCGGAGGTGGCCGTCAAGGAACCCTGTGGACACCAGGCTCTGGAGGGGAAAGAGCATCCATTACTGCCAGGGTACAAGGACACGGTGAGCTGCTGGGCCCAGCAGTGTCCCCACAGGTTCAGGCCTCCAGAGAAGGTACTCTCCACCGGCCACGGCCACCTCTGAGTGTCAGGCCACGCCCATGGGCAGGGCTCTGGTCCTCTTCCTTGTCTCTTCCTGAGCAAGAGCGCCCAGTCCTGCCCACATTCTGGAAAATGAAGACAGTGCTCCCAAGGACTCTCCTCCAGGGGCCTTGCTGGCCCAGCACACCTTGCACTGGCCACGGGAAGGTCTACACCAGGCAGTGGAGTCTACCTGGCGTTCGCACGGCCTGGGCCAGAGCCACCACCCTTCCCATGTGTTGCCACCTCTCTGCTAAAGTAATCGTGGTTTCTGTCAGTGCCACTGACTTTACATCAGGGACTTCCAGTGGTTCCATTTAGGATCTTGGTAGACGACTCTCAGAGCCATGATGAGCAACTGAAGACACTTACGCGTGAACCTGTAAGCTCACCACGTCTGTGTCCTCCTGTTGGGGGCAGCTCAAGATACGGTTTATAAGTGCACATTATGATAATGTGAATCTTTTTTATTTTTTTAAAGAGAGAGAATTTTTTAATATTTATTTTTCAGTTTTTCAGTGGACACACATCTTTATTTAATTTTTATGTGGTGCTGAGGATCGAACCCAGCGCCCCGCACATGCCAGGCGAGCACGCTACCGCTTGAGTCACATCCCCAGCCCCAAAATGTGAATCTTTAATTTTTTTGTTTTTAGTTGTTATTGGACCTTTATTTTATTTATTTATTTTTATGTGGTGCTGAGAATCAAACTCAGTGCCTCACACATGCTAGGCAAGCGCTCTGCCACTGAGTCACAACTTCAGCCCCAAAATGTGAATCTCTCTCTCTCTTTTTTTGTATAGGAGATTGAACTCAGGGGCTCTCAACCACTGAACCACATCCCCAGCCCTATTTTGTATTTTATTGAAAGACAGGGTCTCACTGTTAGCGCCTTGCTAAGTTGCTGAGGCTGACTTTGAACTCCTGATCCTCCTGCCTGGGTTACAGGCCTGTGCCACTACGCCTGGCCTGAAAATGTTGATCTTCATGCTGACTTACCTCCGTCTTACTTGTAGCATTATGGTAGTATTTTGTTTTGCTACTTAATGAGTTTCTTCTATTGACTTAGAGCAATTTCTTGTCATCTCTAAGGTGATTTTGGATTTTCTCTTTAGTCCAACGTACAGTTAAATGACTCTCCAAGTGCTTAAATGAAACTTGACAACAATTTTAATTCTTTGGGGCTTACTTTACAAATAGACTTTATTTAAGGGGCCTGAGGACACGGGGCCTGGGTCACCAAGGAGTGGACCGACTGAGGAAGCACTAACCCATGAGAAGCAGCCAAGACGCAGCTGTGCCTGTGGAAGAATAAAAACAAACACAAAACCACAAAGGCCGCAGGAGGAGCCCGGAGGAGCCACCTGCAGAGACAGGTAAGGTGGCGGTTTCCTCAAGTACCCAGCTGTCAACGAACGATCAAAAGATACAGACAAGAAAACCAGGGGAAATTCAGGGGAACAAAACCTATCTACAGAGATCGCCCCTGAAGACAGACACACAGCTTTAGCCATTCCACAATTTACCTCATAACCCTGGGCTGTACACAGATACACATCCATGAACAAAATGGCAACATCAACAAAGAGATTGTGATAAAGAGCCATTCAGACATCCTGGAGCTGAGAACTGCAGCACTGAAGCTGTGACATCACCACGGGGCAACAGCAGTTCTCAACCAGCAGGAGGGACACCAGTGAGCTCCAAGACGGCACCTGAAATCACTACGCAGGGGAGGAGAAGGGGAAAGGAACAGAGACAAGCGAGCGAGCCCAGGGGATTGTGGGACACACGAAAGTCAGAGGCTTGATAAACTCCAAGAGACCCACGCCAAGGCCCACGCCGATCACACTGCTGAAGGACAAAGAGGACATCTTGAAAGCAAGAGCTGAGAAAAGCAGGTCACCCCATGTGAGCGATCAATAAGACCATGAAGATTTCCAAGAGAAATCCTGCAAGGAAGGCCGGAGGCAGGGGAATAAGAGTTCTCTGCTGACAGAGAACAAAATGGCTCTTCACTGCGAGGAAAAACTGCCAGGTGCGGTGGCCCCTGCCTGCTATCCCAGGGACTCAGAGGCTGGCAAGTTCAAGGCCAGCTTCAGCAACTCAAGGAGACTTTACCTTAAGATAAAGAATAAAAAAGACAGGGATGTGGCTGATTGGTTAAAGCACCCTGGGTTCAATCCACAGTACAAATTATATATATAAATAAATTTTTTTATTTGCACAAAAAAGAATACTACCAAGAGGGAAAAGGTGGTCCATGCAGTGAGCATTTCCAAGTCACGTATCTACCTGGGGCTCATTCTCATCCCTAGTCCTTCGAGACATAAAAGATATATAACTAACTGGCTAATACGCACATGAAAGTTGTTCAACATCATTCATTAGAAAACGCAAATCCAAACCACCAGAGATACAATTTCACATCCATTAGGATGCCTTCTTTAAAAAAAAAAAGTCAAGCCAGGCAGGGTGGAGCACGCCTATAATCCCAGCAAGCCAGGAGGCTGAGGCAGGAGGGTCTCAGGTTCAAGGCCAGCCTGCCAACTTAGTGAGACCCTGGCTTAATAAAAAACAAAAACAAAAAAAAAAACCTGGAGATCAGCTCAATGGGAAAGTGCCCCTGGGCTCAATCCCCAGAACCACATCAACAAGTAAATAAAATACAGACAAAAACCAGAAAATAACTGTTGCCAGGGGTGTGGAGAAACGAGAACGAGAAGCCTCGTGTATTCCTGGAGGGAACATGAAGGGCACAACTGCCCTGGAAAACGGTGGTCACTGCACGATTACGCAATTCTGCATATGTGACCACAAGGATTAGAAGCAGGGACTTAAACAAACACTCCCACCTACATCCCTAGCAGCATTATTCACAGTGGTCAAGGACGGAACCAACCCAAGTGTCCATCAATGATAAGCAGATAAAAGAAATGTGGCTTAAGCAGCCAAAGGACACTATGTAGCTTTTCAAAAAAAACCTCGCCACTGTTAACAGGATGAATGCTGAGGACGTCATGTGAGATCAGTCAGTCACCAACAAGACATGAGGTCCCCAGAGTGGTCAAGTGATGTGACAGAAAGCAGGTGGTGGTGGTGAGGAGCTGGGCGTGGGGAAGACAGGGTTGCAGTTTCAGTGTGGGAGGCTGAGGAAGGCCTGGAGGGGACGTGGCGATGGCCGCATAGCAGTGTGAACTACTCAAAGCCAGTGGGCTGGACACTTAAAGGTCAAAATGATCAACTTTGTTGTGTATATTTCATCACTATAAAAACCAAAAGCTTAGCAGTACCTCAAAATGATAGTTGGTGAACCTTAGAACACATGTGGGCCTGTGACTGAGCCCTTTACCGGGCTGTCCCCAACTGGGTGAGGAAGCCGACTCGTGGTCAGGAGGTGCTGGCTCCAGGCCTCCCAACTCCGGGTCCTCACTCCTTCCGCTTCTTGAAACACAGAAGATGCGTCCCTGGCAAGACTCTGCACTGGCTATGGTTTGGGTGTTGCCTGGGGCAGATTGGCTGAACCTGGCAAGGAACCCCGGGTGACTCTGGCCCTCCAAGGTAGGGAGCCTGTGCTCCTGCACCCCGACAGCCCGGGTCCTCTCTGTGTACACCTCACTGCACAGCAGGCTCAGCGAGGGCACAGGGCGACCGCCCCAGTGAGACACCTGGGACACCAGTCCTCAATCACAGCTCCTGTCACTCCAAAATCCGAGACCTGGTCTGACGAAGCCAGCTGTCACCAAGAAATGGGAAACACAAATTAGCTGCAAAGACAGAGAGGGAGAGTCCCATCAGACGGCAGAGTTGGCCCTCAGCCCCTGACTGCGTCCGGGGTACAGCTTGGTACGTGGAGTCAAACTGGAGGAGGTTCAAGCCTGGTCTCCTCTGTTGGCTCTGGGACCCTGGACAAGCTACTCACCCTCGGAGCTGGAAATCCCTTTTCTCAAGTGGACGGACAGTCCACCTATCTCCTGAGGCCTGGGAACCAATGTGGACTTCTAGGGTCGCAGCTGCGGCCCCTGCTGCAAAGGAGCCTGCACCCAGGTCACATCCAGCAACACAACCGCGGTTGACACCTGCCTTGGGGACAGCAGCCATGCTCCCCAGAACCCAGGCCAGTGAGGGTCACCAGGGAAGAGAAGGAAGGCTGTGAGAATCCAGAGTGCACACAGGGTGGCCTTGCTGACTGGCCACAAGGCACGCCCAGAGTTGCGTTTGTTCCTCGTGGGGACCTTGTACTTCAGTGGGAAGCCGCAGTGCGTGTTGGAATGGAGTGAGGCCTTCTCCCCGTCCCATGGGTGTCACCACCTGTGCCGGAGACTGTCCCGTGTCCGCCAGGTCAGGGGCTCTGTGCTCTGTCCATGCTGCTGCCCTGGAGTGACTGGCCTGGCCAGGTCCACACCAGATGAAGGGGTGGGGCTGGTGGAACCAAGCAGCTGAGGTCTTGGCGAGCTCTGTGCACACCACGCAGCAGCAGCAGCCATGAAGCGTGGGAACTGGGTGCGCTGCCAACGTCAGGCACAGGGGCGCTGCGCCTGCCCAGGCAGCTTGTGCCTTCACCAAGAAGCCACACCCCTCACTGTTCCTGGGGCCCCAAGTCCCCGAGGAGCTGAGGGATGTCAAGGCAGAAAAAACAACTCACAGAAACAGGACGACAAACCCTTTTATAAAATATTTATTCTAAAAAAATCACGCTGTACAAATTTAGAACAATGCTCAGATTTATAAAAATGTGAACATAACAGAAGACTAAAGGGACAAATTTTCATTGCTGTTTTCTTTTTAAATTAGGAAGAATGATTTTTTCAGGTACAGTGATAGTAAAGATCTAAGAGACATTGAGCCAGGAGTGAAGAGCCCAAGACCCGCTGCCAACCTACAGGGTTGGTGTCCACTCCGCCGAATCCAAACCTGTGTTCAAGCGGGGAAGGGCCTTCCCCACAGTGGACACCGCGCAGATTCCCCAAGCTGGCGGGGATGGGCGCTCTGGCTCGGATTCTCTGGCTCTCCTGCACCGCCAGGGGCTCTTGCGCAGGAGCAGGGCTGCACGGCGCTCTGGGGAGCTGCGGGAAGACGGCGCTGGCTCCTGCAGTCCAGCTGCCGCCCACAGGGAGGGGCTCCGTAAAAAAGAACTCACAAAAACTCCAGGCCAGGGATCCTGGCTCCTTAAAAAGGCGTTTAAAAAGCTTAGGTAAGTTTGGCTCCGTCATTTCTAGTGGCCCGAGCCACAGTGTGGCTCCCTTCTTTCACACACACACTTCCAGGAAAATAACTGCAACTCAGCAAACCTGCAAGACTGTTGTAAGATGAACAAGGCAGACAGAGGCCACAGCAGCCAGCGGCACAGAGCCCGAGAGGCGCCTTCACATTCCAGATGGTGGGGCAGCCCAGCGGTCACAGCCATGGGTGCCAGGCGGGGTCCATGCGGCACAGATTGTCCAGGCTGTTTGCAGCGGCCACCAGGGTGTTCACCTTGCTCTCCCCGCCTTCAAACTGGGCCAGGTTGTGCAGGCGGGTCATGATGGCGGTGACAGCTTTCTGCACCAGGGTGACCAGCTGCTGGCTGTCCATGTTCTCAGGCTGTCCGGCGGCCGAGAGAGGAGAGGAGGTGTCCTCCTGGGTTTTTTTGTGCCAAGCAATGATCTCGTCCCGGAGCACAGTCTTCAGAATGCCGTCCACCTGTGTGAAGGAGAGAGGGCAATGACTCCTGCTCACCAGGGACACCCAGGGCAGCTCCACAGCAGGCCACCAGGGCCCTGCCTAGCCTGGGCACCACAGCCCCTCCTCTACTGGGAGCCGTGGCCACACACAACACTTCCAACCAGTCTCCGCAGCACCAGGCAACAGCGTCCAGGTGGAACGTGCGGCCTTGCCTGACCGGCTCCACTTACCACATCTGCGGGCCGGCCGAGTGCTGGCCAAGAGTGAAGAGGACAGAAAACCCATGTGCTGGCTTATGGGCTCCCACTCCAACCAACTACACATCATGAGGTGGGGCCATGGGCATTGCGGAGAGCAGGGCAGGGTGGGCAGGAGGGGGAGAGGTTCTCCCAGGAGCACCAGGAGGCTCTCACCCAAGACCAGAAGGAAGTGAGGGTGCCACAGGCAGAGCAGCCGAGCGAGGCCGTGGATGCCATGCTGCCCTGGTTAGCTTGGAGGGTCAGCAACAGGTGGCTACTGCCTGGGTCTCACTCAGCACATCAGGTTGGTAGCTCAGGTCCATCACCTCCCACCTGGTGGCCTTGGGGAAGTCACTTAGACCCTGTACCTCAGCCTCCCCATTTGTGAGCAGGGCTTAGTATTAAGTTCCCTCCCCACAAAACAGGCAAAGGTAAAGGAGTTGGCAAGCGTCAAGGGCAGAGACCAGTGTCTGCCAGGCTCTGCTGGCCCGACTCGTCAGTGGCCCTTACTCTGACCAAGTCCTCCAGTGACTTACAGGAGGGTCTTGGGAAGAGTGGCAAGACCTGGTTCCTGTCTAAAAGGGTCACTCCAGCTGCCAGTGGGGAGCAGGGCAAAGGTGAAGGGCCTGGCCAGTGGAGCTTCGTCCCCAGGCAGGCACTTTCAGCCGACAGGTCGCAGGCGTTATTGCACCTTACTCTGGTGTCAACAGAGTGTGATTTTTAGCACAGCCACTCACAGCTCCCACCATGGCCTGCATCTGAGCGAGACTTAAAGGCACTCACTAAATACAGATTGTTAAGAAATCTGAGCCCAGAGCTAGAGCTAAAATCCCATCAATGCCACCACGTTCTGCAAACTCCCAGGGTGGTGACAGGCCCTCTGGTGGAGAGCCCTCTTCCGACTTTCCAAATGAAATGCCACCTAGGGATCATCCTATGGCTGTTTGCAGAAGCGTAACAGTTCAACCCGAGCAAGCGCTTCCTGGTCCCCGAACCAGGCAAGAATTCGCCACGTCAGAA
The DNA here is from genome assembly GCF_001458135.2 of Marmota marmota marmota. Taxonomy (NCBI): domain Eukaryota; kingdom Metazoa; phylum Chordata; class Mammalia; order Rodentia; family Sciuridae; genus Marmota; species Marmota marmota. Next base: position 1,301,391 of record NW_026000136.1, read on the forward strand.
CAGACCCCCTCCTGGAGCCGCCCACGGCCTGGAACCTTCTCTCAGTCCTGTAGGTGGACGGCTGTGGCCAGAACAGCACGCAGCACCAAGGGATGTGTGCGGCTGGACACTAGTTAGAGCAGGGGGTGTGTAAGGCACTTGAGAGAACTTAAAGCCTTCCCAGGCGCTGCCTTCTGGACAGCAGTGAGTTCTGAACCCTCCCTGGTGGACACTGCTGAAGGAGCGGAGAGCGGGAAAGGCCACGCACAACAGGCCGAGTCCTCCCACCAGCAGTGAGGCTGCTGGTTTTGATTCTCCCGAGGCCTATAACGTGCACCACCTACTGCCAGGCCTTCTCTCCCTGTACTCATGAGAGAAGGTGAGGCTGGGCTCAGCCCCCGCTTTTTTTTTTTTTGTACCAGGGACTGAAACTTGGGGTGCTTAACCACCGAGCCACACCCCCAGCACTTTTTTATGTCTTATTTTGAGACAGGGCCTTACTAAGTTGCTGAGGCTGGCTTTGAACTCACAACCCTCCTGCCTTAGCCGCTGAGCTGCAGGGATTCCAGGTGTGCGCCGGGGTGCACTGGCTCAGCACTATTATCAAGAGAGCGGAGCCCTTGGGAGTGACGCTGGACAGGCTGCATCAGGAGGGACCCACTTCACGTGCAGCCTCCACAGCCTCGCAGCTCCTGGACCTCTGCTGTGCCTGCTGCCCAAGCCTCAGCTCCGCTTCCACAGGGCTAGGAGAAACTGAGAGCCCGCTGAGGCAGCCAGTGCAAGGCCAAGCACAGGGATGGCACCCTGGAAATGGCAGATTTGGCTGTCCTGTCCCCATGGACAGAGCTGCCAGATGCTCTCAGGTGGCTTCACGCTTGCCAGGGTGCCCGGGGTGTCCTGCTCCCTGGAGTCTGAGCAGTCTGAGCAGCCTCACTCCAGCCCCACAGAGAAGCTCTGCCCTCTAATGCCAGGAGGGGGTGCCAAGGGGGAAGGGAGGGTGACAGGCAGCAGAACTGCTGGGGAAGGCGTCCCACAGAGGACTCTAGACTGAGAGCCTTGACATTCTGAACACGTCAGCACAGGGAATGTCCCAGGGCCTTTCCACAGGATTCCACCTCAGCACTGGGTCCTGTTAGCAGCTCAGCAGGAACCTGAGGCCTGGGTTCCCACAGGACGACTCCATGACCCACCTTGAAGTTGGGCTGGGCGAAGCACCGTGCAACAGCAATCATGGAGGCAGTCAACGGGCCAGAGACGCCGATGGTGGTCAGAAACTCAGAAATGTTGGGTGTGAGGCGGAAAGGGACGGGACGGTTGGCATCTAAGTCCCCAGTTGCATCATTTATATCAAATCGAAAGTAGGCAACATTCAGCTTGCCGGTGTCCTGCATTTCACAGGAGGAGATGCATTAGGGACTCAGCAGCGGAAGGGAGAAGTTGGAAGAAGAGGGTCTGGCGGTTCAAGCCACGCTACCTGAGCGATCTGCAGCATCTCGGGGTTCAGTCTATTTAAATGCAGGACGAACTCAGCGAAGCCAATCAGAGCCAGCTGGATGGTGAACATCTTCCTGAAGGTCCAGTAGTCCGTGGCGTTGGGGAACGTGTGCAGGGCCCACTCCTTGAGCATGCTGCGGGGCACCATGTTGCTCTGTACCTCCTTGAGAATGTCTCGAAGGACCTGAAACACATCACTTCATGACTCCTCCATCCAACTGGCTTATTTTTTTCCCCCTACAAATTGCAACGGTTTATTTAATAAGAACCCGTAAAGAGGACTTTGCTGCCAATGTTATTTGACTAAACTAAACACAAGGATATACAAGATTGCTCCATTTCCCTCTGGGGCTCAATGTCTTGTGGTCTAACTGCCAATGGGACTGTCTGAATAAAAGCTTTAGTTATGTGATGTGTGGTTATCTGTCCTACAGAAAGGGAGGTAATGATCTGAAAACTTCCACCCATGCCAACTGCAGAATGTACCAGGCCATTAACAGGAAGAACAAAACAGCTGGGCCTCAACCACACCTCTCCAGCTTCACGAACTGGGGAGCTAGTCTAAGAAGAGCAGGTGTTTGGCAACGCAGAACTGAATTTCATCCTGGAAGACTCGAAAACAGGGGCTTCCAACGCCTGCTCCTGGCGCAGTAAAAAAGCTGAGAAAATCAAAACCATTTTCAGAACTTTCCAGACTCCTCCCAGTCAGAGGAGCTCTTGTTCAGGAGAACAGGCGAGTCCTCCCACCAGCAGTGAGGCTGGTGGCTTTGATTCTCCTGAGGCCCACAGGCGTGCACCACCTACTGCTGGGCCTCTCCCCACCTCTCTGGTGGCTGAGAGCCAAGAGCCACATGACCAGGCTGGCCGTGGAAACAGTAACCTGACAGCCACTGGAGTGGGCAAAATGAGTTTGGTGACCCCCCAAAAAAGACTTGCCCCCAGAGAACTGTCCCTATTTGAATTGCCTGGAAGCTAACCACAAAAAGCCCCATTCGCAGGGCTTCTCTCCATCTTACTGAACCCTGAGTTCACACGGCGAGGACAGCATTTCTGAAGCGCATCTGCAAAACCGGTCAATGACAACTGTTCAATATCGCTGGTGTCAGAGGAAAAGACACCCACAAGACTGGCCAAGCAAAAGAGCAGGGGAATGGCATGCCCACAGGGGCTCGGAGAAGCACTGTACACTCAGGGACCTAGAAGGCCACGTGTGTGCTCATAAAAAACCTCGGAAAGCTGATGCGCTCGTCTGGTTGACCCTGAGACTCTGCATAAGTAGGGAGCGAAGGCAAAGGCAGAGCTGAAAACTGCTGAGCCCTGAGGAAGGCATACCCCTCCACAGACAGACAGACAGAGAGAGAGACAAACACACACACCCTCAAAAAAGATGCAAGATCCACTGGCTGAGACATTCAACAGAGTCTCTGTTAAACCATTAGCCAGACACTAAACTGAGCAGACATCAGGGCTGCCCCCGACAAAGCCTGGACTGCAGTTAGTCCAGGAGGTCACTATGACCACCACCAAACCCGACAGGTCTTCAAGGGAGGATGTGATGTCTAGAGTCGCCAAATCATGTTGCTACAACAACTCCCAGTTCCGACATTATATTGTAAGAGACACAGAATCAGGAAAACACGCTGACACACAGGGGAAAGGGGTGAAGTCTTCTGAGTTTACATTAAAAACACAAATGATCCAATTTAAAAGTGGGTGAAGCACCTGCAGGCATTTCTCCAAGGAAAATAGCCAAAAAGGACATGAAAAGGTATCAGCTACGTTGAAAGAGGACTTCACACCCACCAGCCAGGACGGCTTCCATCAAAAAGATGGGCAGTGGTAAGTGTTGGCAAGAACGTGAAGAAACTACAAAAGAAATAAAAGTACACACAAAGACACAGACCCCAACATTCACAGTAATGCTGGTCATACTAGCCAGAAAATCCATCAACTGATGAATGCATAAATTATATGTGGATATTCATGTAATGGAATATCATTTGACAATAAAAAGGAAGTATGAAAACATGTTACAAAATGGGTGAACCCTGGAAATATAAAAAAAATTCACTGAAGTCCATATATTATAGCCAGACATGGTGGCACACACCTATAATCCCAGTGACTCAGGAAGTTGAGGTAGGAAGATCAAGTTTGAGGCAACTTCAGCAACTTAGCAAAACCCTATCTCAAAATAAAAAGGCTGGGAATGTGGCTCAATGGTAGAGTGCAGTGCCCAGTACCAAAAACTCCCCCCTTAAACAAACAAACAAATTTTAAAAATCCTGTATGTAGAATTCCATGTCCAGAATAGACAAATCCAGAGGCAGAAAGATCTGTGGTCCCCAGGGTTGGGAGTACAGAAGAACATGGAGGGACTAGCAAACGGGGAAGACGTTTTAAAGACAGCAGTAGTGACTGCGGCACAACGCTGTGATACTAGGAACCCTTAAATGTGAACTTTAAAGGTGAGTTTCATGGTATACGAACCATATCTCAACCAAGGTGCTATCCCAAGTGAAAGATGAAGGAGCAGAGAAGCAGCCCACAAGGAGGCAGAGAGAGGACAGCGCACAGCTGGGCTATTCCACATGGTCAGCATCTAGCTCAGCAGGACCCACAGCACCTTCTTCTTTTTTTTTTTTTTTGGTACTAGGGATTTAACCCAGGGGAGCTAGACCACTGAGCACAGCCTCAGCCCTTTTTATTTTTTATTTTGAGATAGGGTCTCACTAAGTTGCCTTGGGCCCCACTCAATTGCCGAGATTGGCCTCAAACTCATGATCTCCCTGCCTCATTCTTCTGAGTGGCTGGGATTTTAGGCGTGCACCACCACGCCTGGCTCATGTGGCATTTTTAAGATGTGAGTGCACACGTGCAGACAGAAGTCACCGGTTTCCACTGTTAGAGACAAGTGATGACCTGAAGAACACAATCCATTCCTCTCCTGTGAGTACCTCCAAGCTGTCCTCAGTCCACAGAATGACCAAGCCATAACTTGTGTCACAAAAAAATCCCTGGAGCCGGGCACAGTGGCCACACCTATAATCCCAGCAGCTCGGGAGGCTGAGACAGGAGGATCATGAGTTCAAAGCCAGCCTCAGCAATGGTGAGGCTTACTAAGCAACTCAGTGAGATCCTGTCTCTAAATAAAATACAAAATAGGGCTGGGTGTGGCTCAGTGGCTGAGTGTCCCTAAGTTTATCTCTAGCAACACCCCCCCGCCCCACAAAAAAATCCCTGGCACCAGTTCACAAAGGAGGCAACACTTTTGTGCACAGAGGTCAATCAGAAAACAGGATCTGTTCCTTCTGCCTGCACACAAAGGTGGGAAGCTGCCCTGGACCACCCGGGGCCTTGCCTGTACCCCAGGCCCTGCCTTGGAGGTCAAACACACAGCTATGGGTTGACTCTTCATAAACAAGACCAACTGCTCCAGGACACAGCCAAGTTGAAATGAGCCCCAAGCGACACCGGGCAAGTCCTGGCTTCCGCCCTTTGGCCTCCCTTTGCAATGCACAGCAGTACCACAGGGCACTTGGAGAGTCCAAAATGGCCGCCTCAGGACGCTCCTCACAAACCTAGACCAACACCTTCTCCGGCAAGGACAGGAACCTGCAAACCCCGAAAGGGCCCTCTGCCCCAGAGGGATGCAGGCGGGTCTACCCAGGATCCTGTGGTCTGCCCGGGACTCCTACCCAAGGCCAGTCACTCAGCTGGCTCCCCATCTCAGAGTTCCCCACTCTGTTTCAGGCAATACACACACAGTATAGACACGCGTGTCACCTAATATCCCAGGAGTGCACCAGGGTCCTGTCAGCAGCTCAGGACAGACAGAGACAACAGACAGTCCACACCACTTCACATGGGAACCAGCCGCCCAGTGAGAAGTGAGTCTGATGTAAACTGATTGGGGGGGGAGGGGTGCTGGGGGTGGAACCCAGGGCCTCATGCTGCATGAAAACTGATTTTTAGATTCCAGTTTCTGAGCTTTGTAAGGGAGAAGGACAGTACTTTCTCGAGGAGGAGAACTTACCTCCAACTGGTCACAGCAAACCCTCTGCAGAAACGTCCCCTCATCCAGGTCACTGGCTGATTCCTACCATCTCATAAGTCTAATGAAGTTACTTTACGTGAGAGAAGTACCCTCAAAGAACGCTCCACTCATCTCCTAGGTCCCCACATCAGCCAGGACCACAAGAAAGCGGTCACAGGTGGAGGCCTTGGGCAGCAGCCTGGCCCTGCTTGGTACCTGGTGGCTGGCCTGGGTCCCCCGTGCCTGCACTGTGGCCAGCCTGTCGTAGTAACGGGAAATGGGGTTGTCGTGCTCGATGCCCTTCTTGGCACAGCGCTGTTTGTAAATCTCCACGAGGGAAAGTGAAGAGGGGTTGTCTTCCACGAGGCGCATCTGCGGGGACACAGCGACCACCCGGGGAACTGGGGGAAAGAAACAGGGCAGGTTGAGAGGGCAGAACCCGGGGCTAGTGCTCGACCCCACCTTCTGCACTGGCTGAGGGCCGAGAGAACTTGGCTGTGTGAGGAGAGGAGGAACCCTGGGTCACACCCCGGGTACTCAGCAGATGGCATCAAGCTCAGTCCACATGAGCCAAGTTCTTCAGAGGCCATCTCAAAAACACAAAGTGACGACCACCCTGTTCGCTCTTCAGATGCCTTCCCAGCTGGAGTCCACAGAGGAACCCAGCTCCTGGCTCACCTTGCGACCCTGTCTTCCTGCAGCTGGAATGGCGACACTCAGGTAAATATCACCTGGGTTGTGTTCTGTTCTACAGTTCAGATAGGCCCCATGGGGCTATCTATGGGTGAAATGAGAAAATACTTCAAGATGTTAGATTTAAGTTTCTATGGAATTTGGCCAAATAAAGTTGGAAACAGCTGAGAGATTCCAAAAGAGAGAGGTCACTCCAGAAGACAACATCAAAGCCCAGACTGCCCAGTCCGGACCCCATGATGGCCTGCACTGGCCATGCTGAAAAGGCAGGCAGCAGCAATGTCCCGCTCTGGCTCTCGTCTGTGTCCAGGCCACTGAGACAACAGAGGCAATTCTAACTGATGAACGAAGCTGGCCGACTGAGTCTACCATCCACTAAATCACAGCTGCTGGCTGGCCACCCTGGCTTCAGTCCACGAAAAAATTCCAAGATGACTCCAGGGCACACACTTGACTGCCACTCATTGCTAACTGAAGTGTGTGGAAGAAACAAAAGAACACTCTGCACCTCATGACTGGGTCAACAGTCATGACTGGGTCAGCACTGCAGCCCATGCTGCATCCGTGAGAAAACACACACAGCTTTCTATGAAGCACTGCAGCAAGCTGGCCCCTGACCTGTTTCTAATCTACCTCCTGTCTGGAGATACTACACTTGAAGGTCAGGATGGACTGGACTACACCTGAGCTGTCAGGAGAGCACCACACAGAACTGGACGAATGCCCTGTGGCAGGCTCCAGCCTCAGGGATTGCAGCTAAAGTGACTGTGGCAACTTGGGAAGAAAAGACTTCACTCAGTGGTTGCTACTGGGGCCATTTAGAAACGAACTCTGTAGTCTTCATGGAGACTCAGCTCAGCTCAGAGCCTTCACCTCGCAGGGAGCAGCCTGAAGGTGGGGACACCGTCCATAGGAGGGCCATCAGGGCTGCTCTTCATCCCACAGCCTTTTTCTCAGTGCCGTCTGGAACCCTCCCTGGGCCAACACACACAACACACACAAGGCCTGAGCTGCTGCACCCCCAGGCATAGTTATCATGATACCTGTGAAAAACAGATGCCGCTTGGTCGTTTCTTTCCTCTTCTCCAAGCAGGGGTTCAGCAGGCGGAGCAGCTGCAGGACGCGCTCCTCCCTCCGAGACTCTGTGAGGCAGGCATCATTCATGACCAGGTACGGGTAGATTTTGCCATTATGCCCACGGATGTACAGTCTGCGGGCAGCTGTGTTGTGCTTCTGGACAATTTCCACCCTGGGCATAAACCTACCAAAGCAAGCAAACAATGAAGCATGAACTCCAAGTCCTGGTTCCCCAACCTTTTCTTCGGAAGAAAACAGAGTATTCAGAATGGCCATGAAGAAGCAGGCTGTGCAGTTCCACAGTCGCTAATGATTCGTGTGACCCCGTCCCACTCTGACAAGATGTGTAGATGGGCCAGTATTTCACATTGCAGCAGGCACTGCTAGGAAGTCAGGGAGGATGGCTAGTCGGACACAATGTGAAGGAAAAGCAGTGCACTGCATCTAATTTAGAAATAAATACAAAACACCACCACCACTGCTGTCCTCTTGAACAGCTTACATGTCAAGCGAGGTGCGGCCGCTCTAGTAAGCGCTGGGCTGTCCAGTTTTGCTTGGGCTAGGAAAGCCTGGGAGACTCTGCATTTTGTCAGATGGTATGGTGATTCAGAAAAGGTTCCCCAGGAGGCAACCCAACCCTCATTCAGGGCATTGGACTTTCAAGTCAGATCAAGCTCTTTCAAGGTGCCCAATTACTCTCCTGCTATAATAATCATGTATTCTCCCAATCTAGGGAATTAATGTCTGCAATCCTGCTCAGACTCTACCCCGGAGCCCCCTCCAAATGCCAGGCCATGCTCACTCACCGAGCAATCTTGATGTAATAATGTGTTGGCTTTGGCATCAGAAATTCCCCAGGAATTTCTACTTCAGCTGTTTGTGCTGAGAAATTGCTTAAAAATCGGCACTTTTCTTCTATGAGGAAGAATTTTGGAAGTTGCTTTGTTTTAGCCTCTAAGATTTTGATCCACTTTTTCAATTTGGAAATAAGATTATGAAGTTTCATGGATCCTGGAACACTGAAGTCAAAATCTGGAAAATAAAACATGATTAAAAACATTTCAATCGCCACTACAAAATTACCACTCAAACATCTACCAACTGCATTAGGCATGCTCTATATGTGATGAGGAGCACAGAACCGTAAGCCCACATGCTCTTCAAAGTGAAGGTGTAAACCTGAGAGAGCAGCTCTTGTCCAGGACCTCTCACAACATTGAGAGGAGGAAGAAAGATGAACCCAACATCAAACTGCATCCCCCGTCACAACAGGCTCTTTTCAGAGGGCTGAGGCCACACAGGCCCCTGCATGTCCACCTCACAACGACAGCCTGTGAATACCCACAACAGCTCGGGAGCTCGTGTCACCAGGACCTAAGGATTACATCACAAGGGCAGCCCCACTTCTGAGTATGAGTGTCAATCACACCAAGAAATGAAGTCCCCTGCGATAAAAACAGAGTGACTGATGTGACAATAAGGGTGTACCCAGAAGGCACTAAAGGATGAGTTCTCAGAAGGATCATGGCAAGAAATCTAAATGACAAAACAGAAAACATTTTCACTTAAGCAATTTAAAAAATCCCTGGGTCACTGGTACGGGGGTACATGCCTGGAGTCCCAGTGGCTTGGGAGGCTGAGGCAGAACTCAAGTTTGAGGCCAGCCTCGACAACTTAGTAAGAACCTATGTTCAAAATAGGGTCTTACTAAGTTGTCGAGGCTGGCCTCAGTGGCAATGTGCCTCTAGGTTCAGTCTCTAGTACCTGACTCAATAAAAATCAATCAACCAATCCCTGGGTAATGTATTTGTCAGGTTTTACTGAGACTCAATAAATTCAAAAAAGTTCAAATAAATTGTCCTTTAAAAGCCATCAATTTCCTTCCAGATTAGCACCAGTGCTGGGAGAGACCCCTCTGTCACTCTAAGTTACCCTTTCTGTGTGTCAAGTAAGGACCCCAGGGCAGGCATAGGGAGGCCCTGTTCTAGGCCTAGGGAAGTGCAGGCTGCATGATGGTCAGAGACCACGGGGAGGCCTGGGTCTCCACAACACCTCCTACCCAAGATGCTCTCGACATTCCCCTGCATGATCACTGGCTTGTGGACCACCTTCTCTCAGTCCCACTTGGTCCGAGCCTGCTGTGGGCTTGGCAGAGACAGCCTCTTGCCCACCTCTCCCTTCCCAGGGCAGCCACATAGCAGGAGCTACCAAGTCAGACAGAGTCAAGCCCAAGAAAGCGACTGAAGGGCGAATAGCAGCAGTTTGGAACCAAAAGCTGGCAAAGGCCCACTGGATGCTGAGCTCAGGTGCCCCACATAGGAAAGGCTCCAGAGGGCATGGCTGGCCAAGGGCAGACCTGCCCTGTCTCTTCCCACACCAAGTATCACTTTGAACCTGCCCAAAGTCAACTCTTGGTGCTCAGCAAATAAGCCCAGCAACATCCCATCACATTCTCTGTGCGAAACGGCCTCGAGGAACAATGGCACTAGATGGTGTTCAGCCCAGAAGTGACTCAAGGCTGGGGAAACTAATGAAGAGCATGCACAGTATGCAGGCTACCCTGGAGACCGTATTTCACAGGCTGGTTTAAGACCGCCATGGTGCGTTTTGTTAGGTGGTATGAAGCTGGCTGTGTGGTGCAGCTCCTCCCAGCCGAGGAGTTCCCCAAGTTCAGCCCCAGCTCCAGCCCTCACCAGCTGAACAGCTTTACACCCACAGACCCTCCACCTCCTGAGGCCTCAGATTTTTCACCCACACACTGGAACACAGAGGTGCACCCCATCCTGTAAGGATCAGCTGAGCTAGCACACATAGGCACCCCGGCACGAGACCTGGCAGTTCTAACTGCCCAGTCCTCACGGCCCGCCTATGAACTTCACTGGGGTCAATGTACTTACTTGTGCATGTGCTTTCTTCCCCCGTGACATTTCCCCCGGCTTTCTTTTCTTTTGTTTGTTTCAGAGTTGGGGTGGGGTAGGATTTGGGAGTGACTGACCCCAGGGCCTCAGCATGTGCTCTACCACTGAGCTACACTGCCAGCCCCTGATTTTCCTTTCATTTTAAGCACTGTCATGTCCTTTCTCAGAATTCCCCACGGGGCCACAATTTCACACAAACAGGTAGCCAGAGAGGCCAGCATACATGGTGCAAAATGAGAGACTCCCTAGCAAGGCCGGGTCGGGCTCCACCGTCCAGGACATGGGCAGCTTCACGCAGGGGCTATTCCTTCTCCACTAGATCAAGAAGGAGCTACTGGGCTTGTGTTTCTGGTCTACTCCTTTTTAAACTGTTGCTGTGGAATAACCAGACTTCCAGCAGGTTGCAGAAACATACAGGAAAGCCTAGCCCCCCTCCTATGCCAACATCCTGCACAACCACAGTTCTACGCAGAACCAAGAGTGACACTGGCATAGTCCACACAGCTGACGCAGATCACTGGCCATACGTGTGTGTGTGTTGGGGGGGGGGTCCTGTCCTGTGAGCAACTCTGCATGACCTTTGACCTCTACTATCAAGATGCTCAACTGTGCTGTCAACTCCCCTCTACTACCCCTTGATAGCCACATCCACTCCTTAATCCCTGACACCCAGCCACCACTAATTTATTACCCATCTCTATAATTACTTTACAAATATTTCATAAATCTGCTGGGTGCAGTGGTGCACACCTGTAATCCCAGCGGCTTGGGAGGCTGGGGCAGGATGACTGTGAGTCCAAAGCCAGCATCAGCAACAGTGAGGTGCTAAGCAACTTGCTGAGACCCTGTCTCTAAATAAAAAATATGAAATAGGGCTGGGGATGTGGCTCAGTGGCTGAGTACCCCTGAATTCAACTCCTGGTATCCCCCCAACAAAAAAAAGTTTCATAAATTGAAACAATGCAGTGTGTATCCTTCTTGTATAGTATCTCTGAGGTTCATCCAAGTTGCTCTGTGCATCAATACTTAACTTTTTATTTTTGCGGAGAATGAATAAATTATACCTTGTTATTCAAGAAGGGGGTATGGGTGGTTTCCAGTCTGGGGATAAAAATGGCTATGAATATTTGTGTATAAGTTCCTATATGAAAATACTGTTTTACTTCTCTGAAATACATCAATAGACTCTTTTAGACTCTTCCTAAACTTTCTCCCACCTCCCTATGGGTATCTGAGACTAGAAGCACATTCCATAGAAGGAGTCAGAACCGAGATCAGAAATGGCCTCCCCAGGAGCAGGGGAAGGAGGGCAGGAGCTTGATCTACACATCTGAAACCTGTGGGGGTTTGAGGGGGGCTGGAAGACTCACAGCAACTACTTTTGAGTTTACATCAAAATCCATGTGTTTCATCCCATTTCTAATTCTATATTTCAGACTTTATTTGATGAAATGAGCTGACGTTTTAAGATGAAGACATACTGAATACCGTTTCTAGTAAAATACGGTTTCCACAAGACTTTCATCCCAGGCGCTTCCTTTTTCAGAGAAAGGGGAAGGCACACAAGAACCCCACAAAGGTAACAATCAAGATGATGAAAGCTCCCAGCACGAAAGGCAGACCTTGTACTTGATTTTCCTGGTGCAGGTCCATGGTGTGGAAAGCTCAACCTAGGCCGGTCGTGTTACCTTAAATGCCCAACCAACATACCAAGAGCAGAAGCCCCGCACCGGGGACCGTCTGGATGATGGAGGGTATGTGCTGCACTCTGATGGATTCAAGGTAAGTCATGGCTATCCCTGCAAAGTATCCTTTATGATTAATGGGATAGGATCTTTTACATTATTTCAATCTATGTATCTGTATGTGTGTTTGTATGTGTATTCTCAATTGTATTCTCTAAGACACAATTAGTCTTTTCTTTACCTGGGGCTGGGGATACAGCTCAGGGGTAGAGCACTTGCCTAGCAGTATGAGGCCCTGGGTTTGATCCAGGCATAGGACGGTGAGCGGGAGAAGATACTTCTAAAAATATCTAAAAATGTGGACTATTTATGCTAACCTATCAATGAAGAAACAATGTTTTAAACAGCTATAAAAACAGGAATGATCAGGCAGAACTGTGTCCTTTAACTCTGGAAAATTGTATATGACAAAACTTGCTTTCACATGAAAAATCTTTCAGGCCTGTAGAAGTCATTAGGATGGCTAAAGTGACTTGTTTGGAACCAAGCACTCCTGGTGGGAGTGGGTATGCAGGAATGGCATTTGGGTGTGTGCAAAAGCACAAATGTGTGTGCACTGTGAGGGCTGGGGAGCGTCTGGCAAGGGTCGCTATTGGACAGATAAAAACACCTGGGCTACCAGAATCCGCAGATCCCTTCAGATCACGGGTAAGTGGCTAAGCCAGGACTCGAACTCCTCTGGGCCTAGGAAAATGCACTCAGCTAACTCGGGACACAGTGCTGAAGACACAGGCTCTCAGTTATTCTGCCTTCAGAGTCTAGTTTGTACTTGTCACTGTAAGCCTTGCACACTTAAATCCAACCACTTCACCCAACTCTGTTTCCCACCAAAACCAAGTAAGGTAAAGGCTGAGGGAAGGGTCAAAGGAGAGGATTTGATCTGAAAATCTCCCATTTTCTAATCCCTGTCTCGCAGCTCAGAGTCCTGAGCATTCTGTAGCAGGAAGGAGGCACGAGTAGTCCCACACTGGTGGCAGTCTTGGGTTCCTCATGTTCTGAGGTCTGTATTTTTATACAGTCTGTATAAAAGTCTGTATTTTTATACAGTCTGTATTTTTATACAGTATCCTGGGTTCAGTGATAAGAAAATGAATGAATAGAATCAGCTGATATTAAAGACCAAGGGAAAATAGGAACTTTACTCGGGAAAAGAGAGTGAGACTCACCCGTTGTGAACTGCCCTTTCAGCTTCTGGAAAACGGGGTCCTGCGCTGTGGCCTGCGCCCGACGGGCCAGAGACTCAGAGGCGGCACTGGAGAACATGGTTGAGACGTTGGACACATTCTCCAGGCCCACTCCAAACGTGCTCACCAACTTCTTGACAAAATTGAGAGTGTGGGGGGTGATTTTGGCATCGGACACTGCTCCGCTTTTCTCAAAGGCGACGGAGTAACATTTTGCCAGGCCCTGTTGGAGCTGTCTGAGCACCTAACAGGAGAGGGATCATCAAGGAAGCCAGGAATCATCAACCAAGCAGAGCAACCAGCCAGCCAAGTGGCTGCACACACAGCTCCTTGCCCCAGGGTTATCTGCACCCACGGCACACTGGCACATGGTAGGTGTAAATCAGCGTGCACAGAACAGATGAAGACCCGTGTGCGTGACACTGTGAGCTGGTGTGGTTTTGTTTTGTTTTTACCCATGAGTAAGGGTTCCGAACACTCAAACACAAACAAAAACCAGAGAACCCCACTGTCTCAGGACGTGCACATACTGCCTCCTGATTAACCATGAAAGCCTGGTTTTCAAGCGGTTTGGCTGTTATCACTATGTTCACCTGCACGCACAAAACCTGCGCATAAATTCCAGCTAGCCCCAGGACCCAGCCAGGTGAATCACAGACAGTCAAGTGGGTATGACTTTATCATCCGCTGAAGCAAACCTCAAGGAGGTGGCCCAGCTGCTGAAGAGACACCTGGTTCAGTGATAAGAAAATGAATGATTTCCTGTTTCTGGAAATCAGAACTTCCTGCTGCCTTGCCACCACTCTTGCTCACACACACAGCCGCCACCAGGTCAACCAGTGGCACTTAAGTAACTGAGGTCATTGAAGTAGAAAAAACAAGTATTTTAAAAGCAAGAAATGGCTTTCTTATTTCTTCAGAAGTCTTCTTCAAATATTTGAGGCTGACCTAGTGTGCAGAGATGAACTCTTCACCTGGTCCATGGTTAAATTCAATAGCCAACATAAATCGACCAGGCAGCTAAATATGAAGATGATGAGACAACCACAGAAGCATACAGAACGATCCATTCCCTCCACAAGTAACCAGCAGTTGCAAAATGAGATCCAAATACCTCTTCATGCCAGTTTTCTCTGAACCAGACCATCTGATCGACGATGCCTTCCAGGGAAGACAGAAGAGTGGGGTGGAGCTCTCGCTGCATGTGCATGATTCGGCTGCAGCGCCACATGGGTGCTGTGGCTCTTATGGGCCCTGGATCTGATGCAGAATGGGACTGGTTACCCACTGAACTTGGCTGCTGCTGTCCAGAATCTGAGAGCAACACACACAACGCCATTGTCAGCGCAAAACCGACCGATGCCGAGCTCGGAGCTCTACAGGACCCACCGGGCAAAGGAACGCTGGTTCCTGCCGGTGTGGGGACCTCCAGGAGACGCTTCCCCACGGAAGATGGAGAATGCCCTGGTTCTAAGAGTAGCTGTGCAACTGATTTAGGGACAGAAGACATGGTGGTCTACAACTTGGCTTCAGATGGTTGAGAGAAGAAGCCAGTGTGCGAACTGAGTGCCAAGGCAAGTTGCCCAGAACAGCTGGCGAGGGCAGGAGGGGCCCACAGTGTGCTGGTGCTCCTCTCACCTTCTCTGTAAGTTTGAAGGTTTATAAGAAAATTTGGGGGGAAACGTTCTCTGAGCTTGCTATTAAAGCTCAAAGAATCTAAAAGTAGATGATAAGCAAGTCTCCATTTTTCATCTAGAAAAGACAAACCTACGTTTGTAAAATGACATTACAAGAAAATATATTTATTTACCCTGTGAGAAAACACATGGGAACTCTCACTGTGCACGGTCCTCATCTCACTGCCCTGTGATGCTCCCGTGGCCCAGAGAGAGAATCACTCCCTTAGGAAGACTCTGGGTGTTAGGAACACTGTGAAGCAAACGGACCTTTAGCTGTTTACAAAGGTACCGTTAGTTATTTCTTTACATGCCAAAGAGTCTATCCAATTTAGATTAAAGTCTTATGCTCTGAGTAAGTTTTTGAAACAACTAATAAGACTGACGCGGATTCTTCTGACAGCTGAAGATGTTCCTTCCAACCTCAACAACACACATGCACAGCAACTGACAAACTGCTCACAGGGGTGTCTTTATTACCAAGATGGAAGGTAAACTTCATAATTCTCTGTAACTAAAAATATAGAACTTTTCTACCTATGGGTCACTCAGATGAACACCCTACCACACTGTAACATTAATCAGGCCTCAGGCTTTGACCTTGGGGCCCTGATTAAAGAAAAGACCGGCCATGTGCGGAGGGATTTGCAGGGCGGGAGAGGGTCCACAGCAGTTGAGACACAGGACTCCCCAGGGAACAAGCCCTTCAAGACCAGCCAGCAAGCCCCACCCAAGACGTACCACTCTTGTAGCGTTCCCGCTGTTCTATTTTGAGGGTCAGGTACAAAGTCCGGATGGGAAAGTAGACCGCTTGGGGATACACTCGTCCAACCTGCTCAGAGATAAGAAATCATAAACTACATGCTGTGCTTTCTGAATAAAGATAATTTATACTGAAAATAACTGTTGTCAAGTTGGAAATGGGTTTCTGATCTCCATTTGTTCCAAGGAAGCAAGTACTGTGTCACTGATCTAATGCACACGGCCATATTAAATAGCAGGTGAGATATCCTGTTCACCTTTTAAAGACCCAAAATAGCCAAGCGTGGTGGCACTTGCCTGTAATCCCAGCAGTTCAGGAGGCTGAGGCGGGAGGATCTTAAGTTCAAAGCCAGCCTCAGAAACTTAGCAAGGCTCTAAGCAACTCAGTGAAACTCTGTCTTTAAATAAAATACGAAACAGGGCTGGGAATGTGGCTCAGTGGTTAAGTGCCTCTGGGTTCAACCCTGGTATCAAAAATAAAAAAAGACCCAAGACAAATCAACATGTGAATTTCATCAATTTTGTCAGAGAAACTACGCTTCTGAGGAAAGCAAAAGATATCTGTCCCTGGATGCCTCTGGAAGAAATAGAATTGTAAATACCAGATAATCATTACATTGGGAATTCTTTATTTGCAGTGAATTGTTAGTTTATCCCATTATCAAATAGTTTTTATTCTGTGTAATTGCAGGAAGAAGGAGATCGAGAAATGCCTATTTAGGATGAGACCCATCAGCTTTACCAAACTGGAATTTTGTGGCCAAGCTGACACTATCATGAAGAAAACAGTAATGTTTGACTCTGCCACAGGCCAGTGGTGCCTGGCTAACACCATTTTAAGAGATGTTCTGTGAGTGTCAGTATCAAACAGGCTGAGTCTGTATCCTGGCAGATAACTATAAGCAAAACGCTAGGACCCAGGAAGACAGCAACACCCTCGAGGAAAAAAGAAAGTCCTTTCTGGGCAAACATGAATGATGTCCACACATAAAGAGCAAGTAAAATGAGCATATACTCCGAAACATGCAGCTGCTGTGCTATTCTTTCACAAAAAGTCCCTTAATACTTTGACAGTTATGAAAGAGCCATCTATGGGACCAGGGTCTGCCCAATTCCCAGCCTCACCCCCAGACAGCAAGAACTGTCCTCGCTTACAGGTGCAGCTTAACTGCATGAAGGAGGAGTGTCACAAGCAAGTGCTACTTTCAAAGGAGCTCTGAAGGACTCCTAGGACAGGACAGGAAATCGGATGCAAAATTCCAACCAGATTCTCATTTCACTATAATTCTCAGAGAAACACTAACAATTTTGCTTAACTTGCATCCTCTGTAGAACAATAGCCAAGCAAAAAATTTACAATTTTAATACTGTACTGTGTTATTAGCTATTTCATTTCAACCCTGATGTGTTCTTCTGCAACTTTTAATTATGCTTTATATTAAGTGACATCTAAATGTTAAAATCTTATTGCCTCTTGGACTATCTTCAATACTTTTGAGCATTCAAACACGCTTTATGGAAGAAAAGAATGTAAAATAAAGACAAAATTATTTTGTGAACACAAACAACTTCTGAAGCCCACCTGGCTGATGAGGTTCAAAAGCAGCTTGCCCTCAGAGCCAACCAGGCAGGTGAGGAGCTGCGGGATCCAGGCCAGCCACTGGATGGGCGGCACGCCGATGCAGTACTTGTCAACAGCATCTGCCAGGGTGTTTTTGTCATCGTCAAAGCTCAAAAGCCACAGCACCTAATGCAGAGGGGAGGGGCCTAGAGGTGAGCAACAATCGAGGCCCTCAATCAAATGACTTTTTTTTGCCCAACTTTAAGATTCCACATTGTATAGCTTTACTGGACATGTGGAAAAATATGGAGGCCAATACTATGGCTAAATATACGCACAAATCTTATAATTACGTAAACCCACAATTTGAATAGTATATTTTTTCTTGACTTAGCTTTAATGACAATTACTAGCTGATCCAATTTCCTGGTTAGCAGTGACCAGTGACTACGAGGCCGTGACAGGCAGATGGTCAGGGCTTGCCAACCTGCTAATTCACCACACAAGCAGATTTTTACTAAAATCTCAAATCAACATCACCCTAGCCCTGGTAGGACAAAGGCTGGCAGCCTGGAATCCACAGATGCCTTTCTTTTAGATATAAATAGTTATATCTCAGAGCAAGCAATCTCAGAGTCAGGTATTTAGGTGTTTGGGTGTCCATGCACATGTGCTGAGGTTCATTCCAAATGTTGATGTTAAATCAAGAAACTGCACATGCCCAATAGCCCCCTGCACTCAGGGCTATGGTGGGCACTGTGTGAAGAGACTACCAGCAATCAAAGGACACAAGCCTTGCAGCTGCTGGAGAGATGCTAACATTAGACAGGTGTCCAGGAGTTAAGCCCTAACTCCAGTGCTCTTCTGCAGAATGGGAGTCTCAGTCTCACAGAAAGCACTGGACTCTAAGTGAAGCTTTGTCATTCAGAAAGTCCTGGGGCCCTAAGGATGTCCAGGCCTCGATTTCCTTATTTTAAAATGGAACTGTGAAAGACACTTGAAGGAGATAGGGAATTAGGAGTTAAGGCATGAAATCAATCCTCTCAGACCCAGCATGAATCAGTGATTTAGAGCTAGATTTTGATCCAAACTGAAAGGCTACCAGATGGTCTTTGATCAAAGACAATTCCTTGGATCTCACCTTGGCCAAGTATTTCCTGGATTTGCTCTCATTCTGATGCCGGCAAGCGTGCAGGTAACAAGTAATGGCAGAAACCCCAAGATGCAGCTGTCGCTCCTTCACAAAGATATTCTCCAGATAGTCACCCCACATGGCCCAGGCTTTCACCAGCACATCATGCATCTGCACAGCTGCAGAAAAAGCTTTGTTTGCTTCCTCAGACCTGTGAGGAGATGCAAAACCAAATCATAATTCACATTGTAAAATTAGCCTTTTTTTTTTTTTTTTTGTACCAGGGATTGAACCCAGAGGCACTGAACCACTGAGCCACATCCCCAGCCCTTTTTTGTATTTTATTTAGAGACAGGGTCTCACTGAGTTGTTTAGGGCCTTACTAAGTTGCCGAGGCTGACTCTAAACTCATGATCCTCCTGCCTCAGCCCCGGAGCCACTGGGATTGCAGGTGTGCGCCACCAAGCCTGACAAAATTAACCATTTTGAAGTGAATGTTTCAGTGTTATTTAACATATTCATGATGCTCTACAACCACTTCCTAGGCAGTCACTCTGAACTCCCCAAATCCAAGCCCCTGAGGACCACCAATCTACTATCTCCATTGATTTACCGACTCTGCATATTTCATAAAAATTAAATCATATATCCTATGATATTTTGAATCTAGCTTCTTTCATTTAGCATACTATTTCTAAGGTTCATCCATACTGGAGCACAGGTCAGAACTTCATTCCCTTCTTATAACTGAATAATATTCCACGGAGTATAAAGATGACACTTCCCTTATCAATCCATTTGTGTTCTTTTCATGTTCTGGCTATCGGAACTAGTATTGCTATAAAAATTTCTGATCAAGTAACTGTTCCAATTCTTTTAGATAGATACCAAGGAACAGACTCACTGGATCATATGGTAACTTTTACTTTCTTGTGAACGGTCAAATAGTTTTCCATAGCAAAGACACCATTTTTATATCCCACCAGAGATGAACAAGATATACAAGGAAATCTATAGGCCCACCTCCTTTATGAATATAAATGCAAACACCTCCAACAAAAAACTGGCAAACCAGTTCCAGCAGCATATGAAAAGGATTATACACCGTGACCATGGGGGATTTACCCAGAAATATATAGATAGTTCTGCATTAAAAAAAAAAAAAAAAATCAGTGTGATACACATTAACAGAATGAAAGAGAAAAACACGATCACCTCAGTACCCTTGGAATAAAAGGAACATCTTTAACCTGGTAAAGGGCATAGACGAAATACCCAAAGCCCACACTACTTAACAGTGAAAGACCAAAAGCCTGTCCCCAAGATGGACAAAGAGACAAGGGTCTCATCATTCTAACTCAACACTGTACTTGAGATTCTAGTCAGGACAATTAGTTAAGAAAGTAAATGCCTCTGGACTAAAAAAAAAAAAAAAAAACTAGCTCTATTTGCAGATGACATGATTTTTTTTTCTTAACTTCATGAAATTGTTTTTTTGTGCATCAAAAATATAAGAAAGTCAGAGCATGCTACAGGGACACTGCTACATCGATGTTCATAGCAGCACAGTTCACAATAGCAAGACTGTGGAACCAACCTAGATGCCCTTCGATAGACGAATGGATAAAAAAAATGTGGCATTTATACACAATGGAGTATTACTCTGCATTAAAAAATGACAAAATCATAGAATTTACAGGGAAATGGATGGCATTAGAGCAGATTATGCTAAGTGAAGCTAGCCAATCCCTAAAAAACAAATGCCAAATGTCTTCTTTGATATAAGGAGAGTAACTAAGAACAGAGTAGGGACGAAGAGCAGGAGAAGAAGATTAACATTTAACAGGGATGAGAGGTGGGAGGGAAAGGGAGAGAGAAGGGAAATTGCATGGTAATGGAAGGAGACCCTCAGGGTTATACAGTGGAGGAGGTAGAGAGAGAGGAGGGGAGGGGAGGGGAGAGGTGGGGAGGGGGGAGGGTGGAGGATGGGAAAGGCAGCGGAGCACAACAGACACTAGGATGGCAATTTGTAAATCAATGGATGTGTAACTGATGTGATTCTGCAATCTGTGTATGGGGTGAAGGTGGGAGTTCATAACCCACTTGAATCAAAGTGTCGAATATGATATGTCAAGAAATTTGTAATGTTTTGAACAACCCACAATAAAAAATCAAAAAAAAAAAAATATAAGAAAGTCAAAAGACAACAGACACATTGGAAAAATTATGCGAATCACATAGGATTATTTTCTCTTTTTTTTGGTACCAGGGATTGAACTCAGCCACAAAGCCACATCCCCAGTTCTATTTTATATTTTATTTAGAGACAGGTCTCACTGAGTTAGTTGCTCAGCACCTCACTTTTGCTGAGGCTGGCTTTGAACTTGTGTCCCCTGCCTCTGCCTGCCAAGCCGCTGGGATCACAGCTGTGCACCACTGTGTCCGGCCTTTTTCTCCTTTTAATTAGAGTGTGATATTTATATAATGCTCTGACAAAATCATACATGCATGGAACCTGACCCACTCCATCTCAGTTCCCATTCCTCCCCCCTCTTTCCTTTGTCCCCCACCGCCTCCTCCACTGCACTATTCCTCCCCTGCTCATCCCTTGTCTATCCTTGAATGTTGTCTTCCACACACACAGAAAGGTGAGATTCCCTGTGGCATGTCTATGTATGCACTTGACGTGCCTTTGTGATTTCACTGAGCATTTCCTTCTTCTTCCTGTCCCTCCTCCTTTTCCTCCACTGATCTTCACGGTTATCTGATCTTCCCCTACTTCTTTTCCTTATTTTGTTCTAGCTTCCACAGATGAGAGAAAACATTCAACCCTTGATTTTCTGAGTCTGGCTTATTTCACTCAGCATGATGTTCTCCATTTCCATCCGGTTACTGGCAAATGCTATAATTTTATTCTTCTTTATACTGAGTAAAATTCCATTGTGGTGTGTTCTTATATTCAGAAACCCCCCCACACACAAACACCTCTCTCTCTCTCTCTCTCTCTCACACACACACACACACACACACACTATAGCTAATAAATTCAGCCCAGTTGAAAAATAGAAAATCAATAGCCAAAATCAACTGTATTTCTATACATTAGTAACAAACAATCTGAAAATGAAATTAAGACAAAAACTCATGAGCCAGGTGCAGTGTCACATGTCTGTAATCCCAGAGGCTTGAGAGGGGGAAGCAGAAGGATCGAAAGTTCAAAGCCAGACTCAGCAAAAGTAAGGCTGCTAAGCAATTCAGTGAGACTCTATCTCTAAATAAAAATATAAAATAGAGCTGGGGATGTGGCTCAGTAGCTGAGTGCCCCTGAGTTCAATTCCTGGAATGAAAAAAAAGAAAAGAAAGAAAGCAACTCAAAAAAGGATCAAATGAAATAAAAATATTTAGGAATAAATTCAACATAAGAATTGCAAGGTTTGAGCCCGGGGATATAGCTCAGTAGTTAAGAGGGCTCGCCTAGCATGTGTGAAAGCCTGTGTTCTATTCCCATCATTGCCTCCTCCACACTGCCCCCCCCACAAAAGGGTACAAAACTTATACACTGAAAACTATAAAACTTGTGCACTAAAAACTATGTTTGGAATGGTTTGTTTTATATTTGAATAAAATTAAAGATGACCTAAATTACTAGAAAGACATCTGTGTTCATGAACTGGAAAACTTAATATTGTGAAGATGGCACCCCCCCCCCAAAACTGACCTAGAGTCAATGCAATTTCAATCACAATCCCACCTCCTTTTCCCTGCCACAGAAATGGTCAGACTAAAATAATCTAAAATTCACATGAAAGTATAAGGGACCCCAAATAATAGATCAACAGAATAGAAATGACAGTCCAGAAACAACAACCCACACATGTCTGGTCAACTGATTTGACAAGAGTGCCAAGGCAATTCAATGGAGGAAGATTAGACTTCTCAAGAGATGCCACCAGGACAATAGGACGGTCACATGCAAAATGAATCTGGAAGCCTACCTCACACCACATACAAAAATTACTCAGAATGGACAAAAGATAAGTGTAAGAGTCGAATCTATAAAACTCTTAGAATAAAACCTAGGAGTAAATGTTTGTGACCTTGTATTAGACCATAGTTTCTTAGGTGACACCAAAAATTTGGGCAGCATGAGAAATAAAGATAAAAAGTGGACTTTGTCACAATTAAAATCTTTGTGTATTAAAGGACACTATCAAGAAAGTGAAAAGGCAATCCGCAGAATGTGAGAAATACTAATATATCTAAAGGAAATTTTTATCCAGACATATCATGAATTACAATTCAACTATATCATTAGTCATTATGGAAATGCAAGTCAAAACCACAATATGATGTAACTTTACGCTCATTAGGATGGCTATAATCGGCTAAAAGATAAGAAAACAACAGGTGCTAGTGAGGCTGTGGAGAAACTGGGAACCTCAAACATCATGATGGGAATGTAAAATGGTACAGATAGCCACTGGGAAAAACTGGTATTTTCTCAAGAGGATAAACGTAATACCACATGTGATCCAGCAATTCCACTCCTAGACTTATACCCAAGAGAAATGAAAACATGCTCACATGAAGCCTTGTATGTGAACGTCCAAAGCAGCATTATTCATAATAGCAAAAAGAAACAACCCAATTTCCATCTATTGTTTAATGGGTAAAGAAAAAAAAAATATGGAAAAATGATGGAATTATTCAGCCATGAAAAGAAATGGGTACTAATGCATGATTCAACACTGAAAAAAGCCACAAAAGGTCACACATTGTATGAAATGTTCAGAACAAGCAAATCCATGGGGACAGAAACAGGTGTCAAGGGAGAGGGAGAAGGGGGGCGCGGGTAACAGCTAATAGACATGGGATTTCTTCTGGGGATGACAGAGTGTTCTATAATTCACTCTTGGGGATGATTGTACAACATCATAAATACACTAAAACCCATAGACTGTACACTTTCAGATAGAGTATTTTGTCTTGTAAATGTAAAACATCATTTAAAAAAACGACAAAACTCTTTATCATGACAAAATTGCTTCCTTATTTTAAAATAAGCTAAAAACGCAACCCATATACGCTGAAAATGTGGAAGTGGGCGTGAGAGTTTACACAGCAATCAGTAGCATCTTGTAAGGATACCTCATTTGCATAGTATTTACAAAATTTCATTTGATGTTTATTTCCTTCTTCTGCCAGGAGCCAGATAGTGAATTGTTTGAGTTTTGCAGACCATACAATTTCTACAACATTACTTAATTCTGCAGCCACAGGGTGAAAGCAGTGATAGAATGGTCAGTGGGTATGGAAGTGCTCCTATACAACTTAATTTCCAAAACCTGTCTACTGTATGGATTTGGCTTACTGGCCATTACTGAATGACTTCTGCTCTAAATCAAGAATCATTCTCATGAAAGGAGCCAACTCTGTTCCATCCCGGCAGGCTAAGGAAGTATCAAAATGACCCCCTGTTATCAGCAGTTCCGTGATCAGCAGCTCATCTTTAATAAACATTTTAGTTCTACACATCGAACTGGCTTATCAATCCGCTGCAAGTTACTATTTGTGCAGAGGTATACCACCCCCCAAAAAATCATACCAAACAACTGTCATGAAATCAAATTAACTTCTAGTTTGCATTTCCCACTGGCATTAAGTTCTAAATATTTGCTTTGGAGGGCTTTCCTATTACCCTATTCCAATATAAGATACATACTTGTTGATCTGAGCCAAGAACATTCCCTTCAGTGCGTAAAATTCAGCTGTCATCTCTTTTGTGAAGTATTTTAAGTTTGTAGATTCAATAACTTCAAGGCCCTATTTTAAAAAAGAAAATGAAACAGGTTGAAAAGAAGCTCTTGAAATTCTAGATAATATAAAAATGTCATGAAAGTATTTATCTAGGTAATAAGTCTTAAAAGCCATTGACAAGAGTGGATTGAGAATGGAATTGTCTACCGCGAATATTTTGATTGATAAGTAGTATTTACACTGACTCATGAAAAGCCAAACTTAATCTTAGACATTTAAGGGTATTCTTCTCAACATAGCCAAAAATCTAACTCATGCCCTTATAGTTCATAATTCTATAGTTTTTTTCTTTCCTTAAACACACTAAGCATACATCATAATCAAGAACGTAGAATCATAACTCAAATACTCAAGTGTTTTTCCTTCAATTTCTTGTTTTGGAAGGATTGTCTCCCACTATTAAAGCTATTTGTAAACTCTAATCCTTCTCCTTATTATCTGACCTAGGAGCCCTCACCTGAACCTCCTCGACGGGAGGGAGAGTGTCCCTTGGAACCCTACCTGCATGCACTCATTTTTGCCCATCACTCCTGCCAGCTGAAGATAGCATTTAACTTGCTGTCGAATCTTCTGGAAGCAATCCACAATAGGAACAGTGGGAATAGTATGAATACGACTTAATATGTCCAGTGCTACGTTGACCAGTCCTTGTTTTCGAGCAATTTTTCCATATTGGATGATTGCTGAAGCTGACGCGTGAACCCCAAGCATAGCATTATTTGAACTTGGATCATGCTGGGAACTATTTTCATATGCAGTTACAATAGCTAAAGAGCAAAGAAATGAATTATCAGTCCCTGTCAAACATTTTTCAAAGTATTCCACAATAAGGCTTAAATAAAAAATGAAAACACACAAACATGGTTATGAAAACAAGAAGCTCTGTGATAAACCCTTGTTGCATTTCCTTGTATTTTATGTCACAAGTAAGTCATAAAAGGTGCTACAGAGTTGAGTGTTGCTGTGTTAGATATCAAATCATAAAATCACAAAGTTTGTCCTAAAAACAGGTGGGTGGCAGGTTTGGGTGGTAAGCTGGGGACCAGGAGAACCAGATGGCTCAACAGAGCCAGCCGAGAGCAGCCGTTCCTGGCAAGGGCACTGAGATAGAGTGCCATCACTGAAGCCCCGGCTTGCCCCGCTGGTGCAACAGGCAGTGTCCAGCAGCAATTCTCTTCTAACTAGAAAAAATGGAACAGGTAGGAAAAGACAAACAACAAAAAAAGTCCCACCATCCTTCCTACCTTCATCTACCCTCACCATTACCACCACTACCTGTCTTACCCATTCCAAAACAGAAAATCTGGAAAAGGGAAAAAAACCAAACAAAACAAAGACATGAAACCAGCACAGCGGGGCGTCTGGAAAATTACATGATGAATGCATGCCGGACCAGGTCGGTTTACCCTGGTAATGGTGCTGCCTCCACATGAAGATGCTGCTCCAGTGGGACAAGTCGTCAGACACGATGGGCAGCCGGTTCCTCCAGGTCTTCACCACTGTCTTCATGTCATGCAGGCTGTTGTTCCTCCCGAGGTTGGTTGGCTGCAAACCTGCATTGATCTGTGCAGCCTCCTGAAGCTCAATGATTTGCTGGGCTGCCTAACACGACCAAAATAAGACATTCCACAGTAAGCACTCCTAACAACCAAGGAGAAAACCAAACCACCGAGTCAATCAAGAGTCTGACCACTGGGAACACCTCCTGACACCATTACCAAGGGAAGCACCTCACACAGGCACCAGAGATTCCACACTCAATTTAGTCTTCATCCAAACATTGACCTGCTTAAGATTCCCCATGATAGGAGATTGAGAGAACAGAGTGCAGACAAGACGCCTTGCTGTCGAGGGGTCCCTAAACCTCTCTTCCACTTTTCAATGCCCTTTGGCTGCCCACTTCATTTGGCTCTATCTACCAATGCAGAGCAAACCCACCTCCCCTGACTGCAGGCCCTTCTTCACCAACTTCGGATTCAAATCCCCAAAGATCTAAAACATGGTTCTTAAGATCTCTCTAGGCAGAAAAGTACAAGTTTGCCACATCCCTTCAAAGTCTATCCAGTTTTCCATCCTAAACCTCAGGAGTATTGCTGGCCCCAAACTTCTGAGGCCCTCCCCTTATCTGTACCACTCTGGCCACAATTCTGAGCCTATCCAAACATACCCATCAAATTCTATCTCCACCGCCCCCTTCCCTCTTCTCTTATGGTCCACATGGATTTCTCCTTCCCCAAATCTCATTACTGTTCTTTGTACTAGGATTGAACCAAGGGGGACTTTCCCACTGAGCTACATCCCTTGCCCTTTTACTTTTTTATTTTGAGACATCCCTCAGATGAGAGGCTCCTTTGAGGAAGAATCTATTAGTTTTGCCGATCTCTCACAGCATGTAGTTCAGTATTCTGAATCTTGTTTGCTCTTTTCAAAATTGCCTTGAAGAACTTGTGCTTTTTATCTACATTTCAAGTTTAGTTCGGAACATTCAGATTTCCAGAACCTTCCTTAAGTCCTGCCTTGCCACAATAAAGAATCAAAGCTTACTAAAACATAGGTCAATAGGCTGTTTTATAAAAGCTTTACTAAGATGTAGTTAAAATACCATTAAGTTCACCCTTTAAAATATGCAATTCATTATTTTGTAGGATATTCCCAGGATTGTACAAACATCACCATTAGCTAATGAGAGAACATTAACATCACTCTCCAAAGAAACTCTATATCCATTAGCACTCTCCATTCTCCCTCCCCAGCCCCTCAAATCACAATGTACTTTCTGTCTCTACAGATCTGCCTGTTCTGGGTATTTCATATAAGTGGAATCATACAGTATGTCTGGTTTCTTCACTTAGCATAATGCTTTCAAGGTTCACCCATGCTGTAAGTTATCAGTACTTCATTCCTTCTGATAGCTGAATTATTTCATTATGTGCATGTATCACATTTGAGCTATCATGAATGCTTCAATCAACAATCCTGGGCAATATTTGTGGTCATGCTTTTATTTCTCTTAGATATACACCTACGAGTAGAAGTGCAGGATTATAAGGTAACTCCATGTTTAATACCTTGAGCTGGTAGACTGTTTGCAAAGAAGTCACAATATTTTACAGTACCACCAGCACTGTAAGGATTCCAATTTCTCCACATTCTCATCAATGTGTTGTCTTTTTAATTCTATTCAACCTACTAGGTACGAAATGATATCTTGTTATTGTTTTAATTTGCATTTCCAAGGCTTAATGGTTATTTGTATATGTTCTTTGGGGAAATGATCATTCAAATCTGTTGCCATTTTAAAACTGGGTTATCTTTTATTGTTGATTTTTATAAGAGTTCTTTATATATTCTGGATAAAATTTCCTTATTAGGGCTAAAATCTACATTTTCTCCCATTCTGCATAAATTTTTTTTTTTTTTTTTTACTTTGATGTTGTCCATTGAAGCAAAAGTTTAAATTTACTTCTAAATATTTCATTCCTTTTGACCTTATTATAAATGGAATCGGTTTATTAATTTCATCAGATTTGGGTAAATTTTTGGCCACTATTTTTTTCAAATATTCTTTCTGCCCTTTTCTTTCAATCTACTTTTGGGATACGTTGGTATACCTGTGGGGTCCCCAGGTCCCTGGGCTCTGTTCATTCACCTCACTGTTCTTGCTTTGTTTCTTGGACTATATAATGTTAACTAACCTATTTTCAAGTTTGCTTATCCTTGTCTCTGCTTACTGACAGCTGCTCTGAAGCCCTTCTAGTGAATTTTTTCATTTCAGTATAACTTTTAAGCTCTGCAATGTTTATTTGGTTCCCTTTAAAAAAATAATTTCTGTTTACTAATATTCTCTATTTGGTGAGGCATCATTCTTATATTGTCTTTACATACAATTTCCTTAGTTTTTGAACATGATTACAAGAGTTGGTTTAAAGTTAATGTCTGTTAAGCTCAACATCTGGGTTTTCTTTAAAGACAGTTTATACTGATTGCTTTTCTTTCTTGAATATGGGACATATTTTCTTTTCGTGTCTAAATTATTTTTTAAAACTGGACATTCTGAATATTATAATATGCCAGTTCTGGAAATTATGTCTTTCCTCTGAGGTTTTTTCCTTTTTTTCCCCGTTGTTATTGTTGCTATTTGTTAAATAACTTTTCTAAACTAATTCTATAAAATCTAAATTATTTGAAGACTATAACCACTGAAGTCTCTACTCAGTTAACTTAATGGTCAGCTAATGATTAAACAGAAATTCAATACCTGAACCAGAATGTCACATAGCCTGTGCTGTGGGGCTGTGTGTGCCTGTTGGCGCATGCCATCAATACTCAGCTAGGGAGCCTACAACTCCACCTTAGCCTTCACTTCCTGCTTGTGCACAGGAAGGTGAGAAACAAGAGGTGAACACTCAGGGACTCCTCAGGTTTTTCCTGAACACGTACACAGGCTGTGCATGGCCCTCAAGATTCTCAGGAGAAGGTAGAGCTTTTAAGATATTCTTTATTGATACCTTACCTTTACCTGTTCTAGTCTCTCTTGTGTGTCAGCTGATATTGCTGCTTCAGGCAGCTTTGGTGTTAAACAACTGCTGCTAATTATTTCTGACAAATGCATTTGGAAATGGCTTTTCCCTAAGTCAAGTCAAATAAGAGACAAAACCTATGAATAGGGCTTGCTAGAAAGCTTCAATGCTGGTCAAATAGTTCTAATTCTCTGGGACCAGGATGTTTGGGGGTTTATAAAACCGTTCTGCTCTCCATAGTTGGCTCCTGGGCCAAAAACTGGGTTTTGATATCAACTGCAGGATTGGGAAAAGGGAGAATAGGAACAGGAAAACTAAAATGGTATACAGCTTGCTATTCTTTCTGAAATAAATTTTTTCTTTAATAAGTAATGCTCCTTGGGTTGCTGCAAATCTTTTGCTTAATGTTTGATCCAGGAAAACTGGTGTTTCCAGTATGCCAATGGAATAGGCCATCACCTGAAATCTCTAGCAAAATTCTGGGGTCCACAAATCAGCATGAAAGATAGTTCTGAATAAGAGCACCAAGACTGTTTCTTTGGAGATTTTCTTTTCATAGAGTAGGAAAGGGTGGAGGGGTCCCACTACAAGCCATAATTCCAAATATGTATTTTAAAACAGTGTAAAACACTATAAAGATTTTGTTTAAAACTTAGTAATTGCTTTTAAAATTTGAATGTTTGGAAAAAAGGTATGTACATCGTTTAACTTTTTTTAAGGAAGTATTTCTCTCTCGTTTCTTCATTTTCCTTTTCTCAAGTTCTATAGAAATTTACCTTTAAACAAGGAGTAGTAAAAAGGACCCAAGTAGATATTTCTCAAAAGAAGCTATATAAGTGGCCAACAAATATATGAAAAAAAAAAGTGTTCATCATCATTAATCATCAGGAAAATACAAATCAAGACCACAATGGGTTATTACCTCACACTTATTAGAATGGCTATGATCTAAAAGTTGATAACAAGTGTTGGTGAGAATTCTGAGAAAAGGAAAGCCTTATGCGTTGTTGATGGTGCTCATATAAATTAATATAGTCATTATAGGAAAAAAAAATGGAGGTTCTGTGGAATCTAAAAGCAGGATTACCAGATGGTCCAGCAATCCCACTGCAGGATATTCAGCTACAGGACTGAAATCAATGTCAATGACACATCTGCCCTCTCATGTTGACTGCAGCATTATTCATAACAGCCACTGCATATAAATACCACATTTTCTTTAGTCATCTTTTGATAGACATTTAGGTTGATTCCCTATCTTGGATATTGTGAAAAATGCTGATTTTATGACTTCACTTACAAGCAGAATCCAAAAAAGTCAAATTCATAGAAAATAGAGCAGTGGTTATCAGAAGCTGGGAGAGGAGATGGGAGAGGTTGATCAAAGGGTAGAAAATTTTAGTTGGAAATTTTCTATCAGGAAAAATAAGCTGCACTGAACTACTGCACAAAAGGGCAACTATGATAAATAATAATGAATTATAAAAAGTTTTACCACAGACACCCATAAGTATGTGAGGTAATGGATTTGTTAACTGATACAATCAATCACTTCCACACTGTTAACATACCAAAACATCACACCCCATAAATATAAAATATATACAATTATTATTGGTCATTTAAAAAAAAAAATCTAGTAGCTGGGTGTGGTGGTGCACGCCTGTAGTCCCAGCTACTCACAAGGCTGAAGCAGGAAGATCACAAGTTTCAGGTCAACCTCAGCAACTCAGTGAGACCCTGTCTCAAAACAAACAATTAAAGGGGCTGGAGATGCAGCTCAGTAGTAGCGCATCCCTGGGTTTAATCCCCAGTACAGCAAAAAAGAATTTTTTTTAAATCAAAATGATTAAAAAGATGAAGTGCTGTTAAATGGCTTCCTTTTAAAAGGAAGTTTTCTTTTAGATTTCTTTATTAGGTTGGTTAGCAGTGCTACTGCGAGGTAGAAACCATCTGGAAAAAGGAAGTCACATTTGTCCATAACCAAACTAATTTACAAATACTTAGATTATTAACCATAAGCTAAGCAGTAAAAAAAGAAATAAAACTGCCTTTAATTATACCTACATTATACTTGAGTCAGAATTATGTCTGAAATTCTGTACTTTATACTTCATGTTTTAAATATATATAAACTGCATAATAATTCCTATTTATTCATAATCAGCTTATTAAAAAATGATACTTGTATGTATCTGCACAATTAATAGCTTATAAATGCAACCTTTTTTTGTTTTTATACAAAAATAACTTTTTCCTAACAGCTATACAAACAGGCGACACATTTTTGCACTTTTATAGGAAAGTCTACTCTTAATAAGAAGCTTTAAGATATTTTAATGATCTAGATTAAAAGTACTATGTATTTGTGAAATCAATATTACTTTAGGGTACAGTTTCAAAAAGCAAAAACATCAAAATAAACAATTATTTCACTAACTTTCTGGCCCACTGTGACGAAGACAGGAAAATCTGCTATGGCTTTTATAGCCATAAGTTGCTTTTATAAGCAACTACACTACTATGGTATGAATATGGTTTGTTGCCCCGCAAAACTCATGTTGGAAATTTAATCCCCAATGTGAGGTATCAAGAGGGCGAAAATTCAAACTACTACAGCACTGTGGGGTAGGGTCTTTGGGAGGAGACTGGGATTAGAAAGGGTCATCAGGTGGAACCCCATAAGTGAATACAGGTGCACACTTGCACACTATAATCATCTGATGACCCACACCTCATCAGGACTCTGCCAGCAAGAACCCCATCAAAATATGTGGTCCCTCAATGTTGGACATCCAGAAATATGAACCAAAATAAACCTCATTTCTTTATTACCTCCCAGGGTGGTGTTGTGTTTTCAGTAACAGAAAGCAGACCAATCTATACATTATGATAAAAATCAATGTATCAGATAAGTTTCAAAACTCCTCTTTTAAGAGAAATAAAAGTGAGACCCTGTGGAATTACTGCTGTAACATCAGCCTCGTTTCACTTGGGTAGTATTACAGTAACACCAGTAGCCGCTCTGTGCCAGGCACCAGGGGACAAAGGATGGCAAAGGCCCGGGGATGCACACGCTGTGTGTGTGTGTGTGTGTGTGTGTTATGCAGGGGACACCCTGAGATTTGAGAAGCTTAATGGTCGCTAGTGTGGCTAAACAAATTGTTAGGAAAAGAGCAGATGACACACAGAGTGTCAGGAAGAGAGTCAGGCGTGGCCACTGAACAGCAGTTATGAGTCTCAAGTTGGGATCTTTGGGGGCCTAACAGTCGTATCACACCCATGATGGTACACAGGGGCACCAAAGAAAATTTCTAAAGCAAAAAATCAAAAATCATCACACTCATTTGTGAGAACATCTTCAGTTACTAGGACCTTAGATCCTCCAGCAATTCCCAAATGAGAAGCAGTATTTCCCACCCTCCTTGAGTTTTTGAACCTAAGGATGAGTTTAAGTGGAAAACAAGAAGAGAAGGTGCTTCCTCTGCCACCGGCTCAGGCTTCAGCTTGGGCCCAGCTGCCCTGCTGTGGTGGCCCTGAAGCCATGCACAGAGGGCAGCACTCACTGCACTCACCTGCAGAAGGGGCGTGTGCACGTGGGATACCACGTGGGGCAGCCGCCGCCACTCACGAATGGCTAAGCTGCTGGCCATTTCCACCAGGCGCTCAATGAAGCTGAGCTGCTGCTCCTCGGGGTGGCAGATGGCCAGGTACCCTCGATACATGTTGACTTTCCAAGCCATCTCTTTTGGGCAACTTACTTCTACCTATAGTTAAAGAAATTACAGAGACAGTGATGGGTAGTCTTCTCCTAAATATAAAGAAACAGGAAAAAGCTCACTTTCTTGTGGCCAATTATGCAAAGTAATAAACAGAAATTTGCCTATAAGGAAAACTATAATTTCTTTACAGAAGTCATTCATTTAAACTACCTTTCTGGATACTCTCCTTTCCTGAATTCCAATGAGTGGCCAATCTCTCTAGCTATAAAAGTATACCACAGAAGCTTCCTAGTAGGAAAAAAGGAGCTATACTCTGTATAGCTTCTCCCATTGTCCACTAAATTCTTCAGAATGAAATTAATTTAGTTTTTTTTAAAAAATGTGCAACCCAACCAAGTTCATGACTCAACCTCAGATAACACTACACATTTATAAATTCCATCACACACAACAGATTTTGAATAGGAGACCATTTCACTCAATTGCCTGATGGACAATAGCAAACACACCCCGTCCTGGGCTGGCCCAGCTCACCCTCTCATCTCTGTCAGTCAGTTCTAGTGTTTCTGCCAACACCATCCAATCTGTTCTTTCAGTCTCTGTGGAGATTGAGGACTCCACATCTGACACTCATAACAGAATAATGAACTAAGACTTGGTTTATAATTTCATTCAAATTTAGGGGAAAAAAACCAAGAGGAGTATTTCTTTCCCAAGAGCTATCTTTCAATTGTCAAATCACCCAGCTCAGACTACTTGAAAAGAAACCTCCAGGAGGCATAAGCATGTCCAGTGAAGGAAGCCCAGTGGCCTAGTCCTCACTGACATCACAGCCAGGGGGATGGGAGGACAGCTCACCTGCACCAGCGCCTCCTTCATGGCGGTCCAGTTGGACACCCGCCAGGCACACTCCAAGACGAGGTAGGGGTTTATGTGGCCTTTGGACTGGCCGTACTCGGTCAAGGCCTCCCACTGGTTCAGTTCCTTGGAACACCTAAAGGACAGGGGTGTGAAAGCCAGAGCTCAGTCACCAGAGCACTGGTGCGTTGCAAAGAC
Source organism: Marmota marmota marmota (assembly GCF_001458135.2). Taxonomy (NCBI): domain Eukaryota; kingdom Metazoa; phylum Chordata; class Mammalia; order Rodentia; family Sciuridae; genus Marmota; species Marmota marmota. Next base: position 1,334,763 of record NW_026000136.1, read on the forward strand.
AGGACAGGATTTTCAGTAGCATATTTTCACTACAAACGAAATGCAGCACCATGTGGGACAGACTGCTGCAGGATGCCCGGCAGCTCTACAGGGTGAACTCCCTATCCACGGTCACCAAGAGCGACTACCATGCAGCCAAGAGCCCAGAGCCAGGGACACAGGAGGCAGGAGTAATTCATTGTTTTTCCATTAGCCCATTTAATTACTCAAGATTTTATACACTGTTTTTGGATTTTGGTTTTATAAAAAAACACTCATTATAAGGAACTCTCAGATTTTTTCCCTTTTTTTGTTTAACCAGCCCTTGACTATACCAAATCCTGTGTTCATCTTACCGAATCCAGTGGTCTTCCCAGAGCTGGTACTCAGGGAAAATGGCAGGGGATGCGTTACTCCTCTCATGTTCTTTTTTGGCCTTATCCATTGCCTTTTCATAGGATTCTTGTGCCTAAAAGGCCAATAATACTTTTTTACCAGTGTTTAAGACCAAGATCACGTGATGCCATGCCCCCAACTCACTATTCAGATAGAACAGGAGTCAGCAGGAGAGGAAGGAGGTAGGGTGGCCCCTGCACAGAAGGGAGGGGAGGCCATCCACGCCTGGAACTAAGTCTCTGACCTTTAGTAACCTCAGCCACAAGGCAGTGCCTGCACTTTTGAGTTTCTGTGCCTTGGTGTCCTATACAGCACTCAGATTGTGATCATGCCCCTTGCCACAGGACAAACCTCAGGACTGAAATTTTAGCACTAAAAGCAATCCACCTTCTAGCAGATAAAAAGCACCCATATCAGCATCAGGACTGTGATCAGGACTGTGCTTTTTGGTTATGTCACCTGGGCACAGGGGCCATGTCTCGTCATCCCAGCTACGCAAGAGGGTGAGGCAGGAGGATCAAAAGCTTGAGGCCAGCCTCAACAACTTAGTGACATTTGTCTCAAAATAAAATAAAAAGGTCTAGGGATGTAGCTCAGTGGTAGAGCAACTCTGGGTGCAATCCCCAATACCAAAGCAGTAAGATAAAACAAAATGTGTGTCATATATGTAGGTTCCTCTCGAGACTTCAGTTGAAGGACTTCTATGTAGAGGATTTGAATTCTTCAAATAAAACAGTAAACTTCTTGTTCCAATGTGAATTCTAACTTGAGAACCCCTAAAAATGACCTCTTTGCAATCACGCATCCAGGCATTTCATCCAACAGTAGCTACCTGTTCAAAGAATCCGTGCTGCTCATAAGCAATGGCAGTTGCTGTCTCTGAATATTTGCAACGCTTCTGCCATAAACCAGCCCACATGTCTTCCTCTTGTAGCAGAGAATAAAGTTCAGCAAGAGAGTCCAATATCTCCTGAAAGCAGATCACAGTTTCTAAGTGCTTGTGACAAACTTTTTTCCAATAAAGGGACTTCATGGTACTCTAATTTAAAGTCTCTTGGGAGATGTACTTACTGAAAGCCTGACATCACTGACAAGAATTAACAAAGCAAGGCAGGTCCTTACCTGCTGAGGCGGCGTTATGCTCTCTTGCTCATAGAACTCCGTAGTCTGCTTTGGCTTAATCTGTAGGCTCAGACCCTTTTCAAAGGCCTGGTGCTCCAGCATCAGTGTGGAGCGGAACCAGAGGTTGTGGGTCTTCCCCAGGTACTTCAGAACACAGGGTCTGATGGGTATCGGGGGGACGCACTGGGACATGGCTTCCACGAAGCAGTTCAACGCGCTGGGCTGACAGTCCCGCTGTACCTGGTGACTGCCACTGCACAGGAATGGGCTTATCTCACCTGCAAGGGCCTGGAACCCAAGCACATGCTGTTTTAGGTCTTTTAAAAAATTGGCAAGTCCTGTTCTTTCTCTCAAGGCATCTAGGAATGAAACAGCTAGCAATTTCCTCATTCTCTAAAATTTAAAAGACTATATTCTTTCATGAATGCTTATCAAGAATTAAAACTATACTTTTCCAAAACAGGATTTTAAAAAATATACTCACATGCTGCTGTCTATCAGATAGGATTTTCCACAATCTGGGAAAAAGTTGGACCCAGGTCTTCTCTGCTAGTGTTGTAGAAATGTGGCATAATTGTACAAAGGCACTGAGCAGTGCTCCAGTCTGGGGACAGAAAAGAACAAGCTTAGATGGCTGTGGTCCAGGATTCCTGCATCTGTGCTCAGAAGACACCAGTCAGGCCAAAGCAACTAGTATGTCAGTTTCCATGTGGTACCTATCACCACAGAAGGCCTCTGGGTTTGGGGACATGGACAGACAGTCCTTTCTGGCAGTGGTATCAGAACAGGGGACTATAAAGGTGACTAACCTATGATGAGAGTGTCATTTACATATGTAAGGATGCTCTGCTTCCTGCTCTATCCAACATAAGACCAAGCATTTTATGCTTATCTTAGACAACAATGGTGTCAGACACAAGTTTGAGGATTGATTTAATGCAGAAATTCGGGATCAGTAAAAAAAAAAATTTTTACATAAAAACTATTTATGGTACATAATTTATGGTTTTTCTTCACATAGGTCCTGCAATGAATGTGATGTGGGGTAGGGGGCCTTGACAGCTTCCTTTATTACATGAAAACGATCACGCCCATGGCGACTGCAAAGTGTGTGGAAGCCAGACTTTTTATTTGGGTAAATCTCAAAATGAAGATGCATTTGGGGTCCCTGACCCCACAGAGGAAACTTGATTTACCATATTAACTAGTTCTTCCTTCTTTCTTTCTTTCTTTTTTTTTTTTGGTACCAGGGATTGAACCCAGGGGCACTTAACCATGGAGCCACATTTTTTTGTTTTAATTTTATTCTGAGACAGGGTCTTGCTAAGTTTCTTAGAACTTCAAAGTTGCTGAGGCTGGCTTTGAACTTATGATCCTCCTGCCTCAACAACTCAAGTTGCTGGGATTACAGACATGCACCACCATGCCTGGCTATTCTTCCATAGCACACGGAAATAATTCAACACTATGCCATCGCATACTCTTAGTAATTATTTTTACCATTTCTTCCAAGGAAGGGTAGCGGAGAAATTACCTCTTTTTTTGTCCCCCATAAGATACTGTAACTCTTTTCTCAAATATTTATATTAGATATCTGTTTTGGAGTCTCACTGCACTATAAAAGTTTCAGTTGAGATAGGGAAGAAAATTATTAGATATCTATTTTGGAATCTCACTGCACTATAAAAGTTTCAGTTGAGATAGGGAAGGAAATTAAAATCTATACTGCAATGAGATAACCCTGATTTAGGTTTCAAAATATTCAGGAGGGAAAAATAACTTCCCTCCTAAACTCACATACAGACCTTCACTTCACGAAGCGTATCAAGAAATTTGTCATGTCTGTTGGTTAACATGTGCAGCTGGTTTCCAATGTCCTTTTCAGAAAGTTCTTTGGTTTTGGGTGTGCTGGTCTGATCCCCAGGAGCTAGCTCAATATCTATTTCTACATCCTAAAAAACAAAAACAAGCAAAGCCAAAAAGCCAAAGAATTAAAAAGCAACAAACACAATGCCTAGCCACACTTTTGGCAAGTAAAATTTGTACTAGTTTCCTAGAAATTTGCAAGTACAGGCTAAGAATCCCTAATCAGAAATTCTAAAATCTAAAGTGCTCCAAAATTCAAAAATTTTTTTAGCACAAAGCTTGGGATTTTGAAGCATGTAAGATTTTAGAATTTTGGATTTAAGGATGCACAACCATGGTGAAGTTTATTTAACTATTTCAACATCCCCAAATCTCCAAAATCTGAAACACTTCTGTCCCAAGCTCTTCAGATAAGGAATACTAGATTTACACTTAAATAATCTTAAATTTTGAAATAAACAAAACCCAGATTAACAAGTCCTTTTCTTTCTCTCAAGGCATCTAGGAATGAAACAGCTAGCAATTTCCTCATTTACTAAAATTTAAAATAACTATGAAAATATCACCATTTTGCTTTCATATTTAGGTTACAGAAAGCAAAATAAAATAGCACAAACTTCAAAAAGTAAAAACAATAAAGACTATTAAGAGTCATGGCCCATCATTTCTCAAAATGCACTATAGATGCCTAATTCATTCAGATTAATACTGTTAGGGTCACCATGTAGGATGTGGTTGGTACAATGTTTTCTTTCTTTCTTTCTTTCTTTTTTTTTTTTTTGGTGGTGGTGGTACTGGCGATTGAACCCAGGGCCTTGTGCATGCGAGGCAAGCACTCTACCAACCGAGCTACATCCGTCCCCTGGTGCAATGTTTTCTATGACTCGGTTCCAAACAGGAATGGACCTTATTTCTGTGGGAAGCTTCTGGAAACAATCATCAAACTATTCCTACAAAACAATAGATCAACAATTTGATATATGCCCTTGAGAACACAGAATCCATGACAATTTATTTCACACAGAAGATTGTAGTAAAGAAAGAGAAAACCACCAAGATTTCGTGTTTAGCAGCAGTGCAGAAAATTTTAAATTCTTCTTTGTTAATGTAGGATATCTCCTCCTTTCATTGGGGGAGGGGGAAGAAACTCCTCCTTTTAGAGCATGGAAAGTCAGTGCTCAACCCTTCACTGCTGAGTGACTATCTTCTAAGACTCCACACAGACTGAGCTTCCCAAAGCCAACAACCTGAAGGAAGCAGCATCTAAAACTCCTGCCTGCAGCCAGGCATGGTGGCACACACCTGCAAGCCCAGCAATTCTAGAAGCAGAGGCAGGAAGATGGCCAAGTTTGAGGGTGGCCTCAGTAACTTAGTAAGACCCTGACTTGAAAATAAAAAATAAAAAGAGCTGAGGGTGTAGTTCAGTGATAAAATGCTCCTGGGTTCAATCACTGGTACAAAAAAAAAAGTCTGATGTCATGACAGCCCCTCCCCCAGGGAGGATCAAAAGCCATCAAGACTAAAGCATCCTTGGCGGAGAGATTCCTGGGGAGCCAAAGGCTCCACACTGCCCATCCTAAGACTAAGTTAAGCAGAGACCCGGAAGGTTCTTAGCAGGCGTCTGGTGAGACCAGTTAGAGGAGGGTTCCTTTATGGCAGGTACCACTCCCCCAAGCACAGCTTTATAGTGCAACACACTGCTGACATGGGGAAAGAAGTCGCAACGGTGAAACATCCTGTCCTAAGCAGTATAATAGCTCATGAAAAAGTGATCTATCCCAAAATGAATGGCAATACAAGATGCTTCTCAATTTTAATCTAACTGAATGTAGTCAGGCGCCGTATTTGGAGCTTTGGGGTGGAAAATTTTTAATATACTGCTCTCTCCATTACCAAATTCCCCAGCAGGATTAGAAATTCTGCCTGTGGAATCCAGAGCCTCACCTCCTCTTTGGACTCGCTGTTCTCTCGCTCCCGAGGCTCCTGCTTGACATGCGTGACCATGGCGAAGGCGGCGCGGTCATGGCTGTCAGCCAGGTTGATGACGTTGGTTATGGATGGAAGCATAGCTCCCTGGCAGCTAGTCCCAATGGGAGTGCTCTTCTCACACACCGCCAGGAGGAGCTGGAGGGGTTTGTGAAAAAGGAGATCAGCCTAAAGTAGACACATGGTTAATACCTGATCATCTCAACAGGTGCATGTGGTTAGTGGGGGTCTAAATCAGCAGGTCCAGGGCGGCTCAGCACCCTTCACCCGTTTCCACACTAGACGGATTCCATCTTCTTCCAGACATAGAAACCAGAAGCCCTGTGCTTCACTGTCTGCTTTTTGTTCTCTCTCATTGCCCACATCCCAACCACAAGCCCTGCCAATGTCACCTACTACAGGATAGAATCTCCTAACTCATCTCTAGACCTACCCTCTCAAGCCCATCTCCTTCCACTCCCCTGGGATCACTGTAATCCCACCAGGGCCATGCGCAAGACCTCTGTGATGGGACTCCTTACTTGCTTCTGTACTCAGACCACGTCCCACCTGCTCTTAGCACTTCCAAGACTGTTCTCCATACAGTACCACCTCAAGCTCTTCACCACAGGATGTCTGCTTAAGTTGCACAGGACCAAACCACTCTTGCAATCTGCAAATTAACTGAGCACCCAGTGGGTACTACAGAGGCCCTGGACATTCATCTACTTCAGAGATAGCAGCAAAATCCTCATGAAGCTGAAGTGTCAAAGGCAAAGAGAAGCCTGGCCAAATGCCCACTGGATAATGCAGCCAAAGAACAGGCAGACTGACAGAGAGCAGAGGGTGCCAGAGTGGCAGGGAGTTTTCTTGAGATCTGCGTCACATGGTGAATGCAGCTAAGAATAGAGTATTGTATATTTCAAAGTTGTTGAGTGCGCAAATTTCAAATTTTCTCACCACAGAAAATGTTGCTCCTTAGAAGTTGTGGATTTTACTTTGCATTGTATGCAGAAATTATGATATCATCCTGTCCTCCACACGTCCAATTATTATAAAATTTATCAATTTATAATTTTTATTAAAAGGACCAATAAAAGTGGAAAGACTATGAAAGTCAAGTTGACTAGAGACTAATGGGGAGGGAGCGAGGGGCAGGATGGGGCTGGAAAGGGAGGCAACAGCACAGTCACTTGGGGCACATGAGAACTAACCTGGAGCCTGGGTTTTATGTCAAGTACAAAATTGTTAGGAACAATTTTACAGCAACAGAGGAAACAGAGGAAGGGTAGGGGGTGAGGAAACTGACTGCAGCATGGCCTTGAACTGGTACCTCCAGGGACAGACCAGATGTGGGGAAGGCTCAGGGATCCTGGCTGAGCCCTTCCTCTAATCAATTCTTGTGTACCTGTCCACAATGTCTTATTCATCTTTGCATTTTTATTACCAGGCCCAGTGCCCGGCGCCTACTCAGCAATTGACAGACCTCCAGAATGAAGGAGGGGCAAAGCAAGAAACTTTGCTCACTGTGTTGCCATTAGCAAAATTCCAAATCCACGCTGCATTTGGCAGTGATAAAACTTCCTTTCAACCAAAGAGAACCCAATGCCATAATTCCTTTCCTTTGCATTAGAGAGAACCTAATGACCTCTGTCTCAGTTTTATTAAAATGGTTTCATTCATTCTAGGTATGCAGACGAGGACTGGTTACCTGCTATAGGAGATTCAAGTTGCTGGTGCCTTAAGTTGATGAATAAGCCCAAGAGAGGAGGACAGCTGACTCCCATGACCAACAAACAGGAAGTCTCGCTGTGATCCTGCTAAAGCACCACGAATGTCTTGACTTGCCTGCCACTGCAATCAATGCCAATCCTGCTCTAGGTCTGGACTTCATACACTGACCATTCGACACCCGACTGCTCCTACTACCCAACTCCTTGTGCTAAAGACTCAGAACCAAAGGGGCTATCAGGCTGCTCTTTCCTTCCTAACTGCAAAATGAGGAGGGCTAACAATCACAGCACATGGCTAAATTCTCAAAGCACAGAGAAACATTTATATTTACAAATGTATACAATGTTTATATTTGAAGAAAAAGAAATCTTTGCCTACAAATTAAGAACTATTATTCACTTTGTGTGTGTTTGTGTGTGGTGGAATCCATGGGCACCATCCCCAGTGCTATCCCCACTTGTTGAAATTGTTTGAGACAGGACCTACCTAAGTCGCCCGGGTTGACCCCAAACTTACAAACCTCCTGCCTCAGCTTCCTGAGCTGCTGAGATTACAGATGTGTGCCAATGTGCCAAGTAATTCAACTTTTTGATAGAGGGATTAAATCTACCAAAAAAGTTTTAGATGAACACTCAACCTTCAATCCTTGTTTCTTCCTAGAAATTAACAGGAGGTTCAGGTTGGAGATGTCCAGTTCACCTGGGCATACGTGACCATTGGCTTCCGCACCCTACCAGAAAACCCATGCATGGCCACCTCTCATTCACAGATGCCGAGTCCAGTCCAACCTACCTCGATGCACTGCTTGATCCAAAAGTGGTTCCCCATGGCTTCCCAATTCTGGGAACAGGTCACATACAGAAGACGCTCATAGACCCGGCGTTTCATAGAGTTATCAAAAACCTCAAAAAACTTTGCTCTGATGAGTGGCTGGGCACAGCGCAACCCCGAGAGAAAGGCGGGCTCCAGCTTCGCAGTCAGCTCGCTGCCGGACAGGGCCTCATCCCTGCAACCAAAGAGGTCACATCAAGATGGAAGAGCAGGCAGATGGGGATGGCGCAAACCACGAGCAAGCGCACAGAGAACGGTGGACACCAGCTTTCTGAAATGCCACTATGACGGCTAAAGGGGTGCCACCAATTGTGACATGCTTAAGCAGCATTCTGCAAAAGGATTGTTAGTGAAGCCAAAATATGTTGTGTGATTTAGTATTTAAATGAGTATCTTAAATTACACTGTTTGGTCGGAGAACACATTACAGCCCAATATATGCAATATTTGATTAGTTGCTATAATTACCTGTAGACATAGTTAACAAGGTCTAGAAACTGTGCATTTAACTCAAGGTCTTCTGGGAAACGCTTTTCCACATAGGTCATCATTTTCACAAGCAAAATGGACTTCTCCCGGAGTGTGGGTGTCTGTAGAAAATTGTTTTTTAAAAGAAAAGGTCAATTAATTCTATTTGAGAAAACACATATTTTAAGAGTACTTCTGCCACCTGTTTCCCTGCTTTTTAAGTTACTACAATTTAACCACGTATTAAAAGATAAGGCTATTTCTAAACAGAAAAATCAAACATGACTTCAGTTATCTCTGGGTGCTTAAAAAAGAAATGCCAATATGATTTCCATGGGGGCTACAACTCACTTTGAAGAGAAAGCAACTAAATTAGACGATAAATCAGGAAGTTAGCAAACCCTCATTAAGTGAAAAAAATTTTTCCCTTATTATTACTATTATTTTCTGGATTCCCTCCACCCTAGAAAACGGCAATAAGTAAAGTTCACTGAATGTCTTAACAGGAGAACAGCCACAGCAAATATTAAGCAATGTGTTAGTTCCAATTTTCTACTTGACATACATTGAGTGAGCTGAGTTAACTTCATCCCAATCAAGCAGATACTATGAATGCAAATATAGACAAGAAAATATTTTGCTTCAAGAAGTTTCAGAGGAATGAGAAGGTGACAATTTTTTTCTTGCATTCAAAGAAGGGAAGGCATAGTACCCTCCTCCTAGCTCACCTGATTGGCTGCCATTGGGGAATTATTCTTCACCCATTCTTCCACAATTTTTACCACAGCCCGGAGGATCTTGGCATCTGGGGACTTTTCAATGAGGGACGTCAGAATGGCCTGAATGAAGTTCTTGCGCATCTCCATGCTCATCACGGCCAGCCGCGTCTTCACCAGCTCCAGACTCAGCATCACCAGCTCACTAGTTCCTGCTCATGCACAGACAGAACACACCCCAACAAATTTCTAGACATAGTTAAAAGGGCCTCTGTCCTGCATGACTTGGCGTGTTGGGTTCCACACGTTCCCCCAACCACCACCACCAAGTCTTTACCAATCAGAGCTCAGGGAACTCATCAATTACTTACTGCTATACCTTGTGAGAGTGGCTCTCTAGGAGCCCTGTCCAAGAGAGAGACGAGGGAGCTGATGGGAACTGTGTAAGGACACCCCAGACTCTCCACACCGTGCCAAAAGCACAGCCACAGTCCTGAGGTGCATCCAGCAGCCATGCCAACCATGGTCCCCTGCCAGCTGCCCCTATCACCTAGATTCCTGGAGCCCACGGCTCATGTCTGGAACCCGTGACTTAATTTTTCAGAAATGATACTCAAACATTCTCCAACAGCAATCTAACGCCTCTCACTTTAAAATTTTCCATTATTACATCCACAAATTTTAAAAACAAGATTTTTATAATGAGCTAGTTTTGATTTTTTATTTCTTCATTATGGAGTGGATAAAACAAATTTCAAGTAAAAGAAGGACTTCACCTTAACCCATTTATACTAGAATTTAACCACAGAGCCTGAAGCATTCAGGTGCTCAATGACTGAGGAAAACCCGGGCCTAAGGTTGTCACCTGCAGTTGCCTCAGTGCTCCCCGAGGCTGCCTGTGGATTTAAATGCTCTCGGACCATCTTCTGTAGGGAGCGCATGAAGACGGAGATCAGCCTGTCGATGTAGCTTGGGTTGTTGCTGCAGGCTGACTTAAGGATCATGAGAGTCCCTGCAGGGAGGAATTACGGTTGTTTCACAGAAAAGTTCCATAACTGAGTAACAACAATGTGCTTTTAAAGCATTCTGTTCTGACAGGGTACAGGCTGGTACCAAATTCCAAGAGGGAGCTACATTTGGAGCTCCGCGTCTTCTGAGCTCTTGACAATGGTCATTCCCACTGAGTGGCACTGACATCTGTGCTTTGGGACAAACATCACCCTTCCCTCCAGTTCTGGAATTTTACATTTTGGCAAACCGCCCATGGTAAAGCTTTGAAGATAGTTTGGGGGAAAGGAAAATAATCCTTTCTTTTTCATCCAGCCTGTCTCAACATGACAGTTTAGAATTTGATTTGGTATTTCATTCTGGAAAACTGCACAACTTCAGTTAAAATCAGCCAAACCAACACAGAACATGCACACTGAGTATTATGAAAAAATTTCTTTCATAATTGATATTTTTATAATCATGACTCTAACTTAAATATTAAATTTTAAATTTATGATTATAAATTGATCACATCACTGAACAATCAAAGAATATTTGCCATCTACAGGTGCGAGTCTCCTAGGTTTGGACAATTTCAGGGTTGTCTTATTAAAAGGCCAATTCTCAATAAAGCAGTCAGCATATGCCAGCCTGACTCTAAGATGACAACCTGAGACACTGGTGATGTCGATGATGAATTCAGACTCTGCCCTCGCCCACAGAGCACATGTCAGTGACAAACCTGGGTCTGTCACAATGAGGGCAGTGTGGCCCACCTCACTCTGTGCTACATCCAGCCCGCTGTCACCCCCACACAGGAGGGAGACAGGGCTGATGGGGAACAACTCATCTCTATTAGTCCTTTGGAGAACAAGAAACAAAGAGACATTCATCTCTCCTGTGACGAGAGCCAGGATCAATGGTTGACTCCATTTAAAGTCACAAACCTGCCTGGTTCCAAAACAGAGAAAGTGTGTACAGCAAAGTGTACCATTTAAACCAAATGTACCTGGCTCCTGAATTTCAGAGAGCAAAGAGCCAGAGTTTAGGAAACAAAACATTTACACAAAAACAGTGAATTGAGATTGCAAAATTCAGACCAAAAAAAGCATTTACACAAAAAGGGCTATCTGTGTGCACAGAAAAATGACACATGCCAAACTGTTAACCGATCATCGGAGCAGCTTCCAGATGACTCTGATACAGTTTTCCCTCGTATGGATTTTCAAAGAACCTGAGTCTAATCCTAATCAAAAGATGTGTGACAAGAAGTAGAGAGCACCCACACAGCTGACCTCTAGGGATCTGGGCCCAAGGGTACCCAGCTACCCGATCACCTTCTACTTCACCTGGGCCAGGGACACCCTAGATGATTAGAAAGGAACAGTGTTTACTGCAGGGGGTCACTGGCAGGTGGATATGGTAGAAGAAGTCATTCTACATGAGGACACAGTGTGAGCAGCATCTCTTTGTTTGGTGTGACACTGACTGGGTCTGTGGGACCTGTGTGCCACGGAGCTACTCCCCTCTCAAACAGAGTGCATCAGATGCTGGGACAAAAGGAGACACTCAGGTGGCTGGGGGTCATTTAATTCTCAGAGTCAGAGGACAGTGGCCTCGTGGGCAATGGATGACACCTGGATTAGCTGCTCCTGGTAGCCTGAGGCATTCCCAGAGGGCATGTGTAGTGAGCGGGGCTGATGCCCAACTGAACCACTGCTAGGAAAACCAGACACACACTCACCAAAGAGCTGGGAAGGATTGGCATTGGTGGCCTTCTCATAGTTGGTAAGTCCTTCGTAGATGACCTTCCCAACTGCAGCGTACAGGCACTCCAGCTCTTCATACTTAGAGGCCACACTGGAAGTACCTGAAGCAGAAGTCAGGAACTGGGCACTGCAGTTGGCCACAGAGCCACAGAGCCCTCACCTGGGACTGAGCTCTAGTTCTGATGTATGCAGCACTGGTGTGGGCACTTGTCTACCACTGCAGGACAGTGTGGGCCTCATCTTTGGGGTGGCCCCATTTCACACAGGCAAGGACAGCTGTTCTCTCTCCATACCTTATCTCAATGTGCTCTAAACACTTCTGCACAATATGTGAAACTTTGATCTCTTCAGCTGCTCAACATTTGCTATGATACTTTAATCTAACTTCCCTTTAATACCTGAAGGAAATAGGAATATCTGGCAGACAAAAAAGTGAATTACTCTCCAAAGCAGAGAGAAAATAATGCAATGCTTCCAAATAGTTTTCATGTCTTTTTTTTCAAAGAAAGGTCAGAAGTAAAAATGGAGTAACAGGACTGGGTTGTGGCTCAGTGGTGGAGTGCTTGCCTAGCATGCATGAAGCAGCACATAAAAATAACAAAGATACTGTGTCCACCTAAACTAAAAAATACATTAAAAACTAAAGGGGGTAACAAAATGCTCAACATAGCAATGGAGAATGAGCCCTCTCAATCAATAAGTGGTATGTCCACCTGTCAACTCCAAAAGAAAAGCAGCACAAATGGGAGGGTCACCTACTTGGCTCTGTTGGGAAAATACTCATGAGGCGAGAGAGCAGGCTGTGGACGGCTCGCAGCACTTTGGTGTTTCCACACGTCATACAGGCAGCGATGCCACGCTGCAGGGGCTTGAAGCTACTGAGGATGGCTGGAGACTGAAGGACGGTCAGCAAGAAACTCAGCACTTCCAATCCCGTGCAAATATTTCCATAGTTCACTTGATTCGGCTGCTCCTGGGGTGCAGAACACAGATCACTCTCAGACGACGAACTGGGGTCCAGTGAATTTCAGAAACAAATCCAGCGAGATATAAAACTAGGCCATCCAGGATTCAGAAACTAATAAGAAGCCACTAAAGAATGAAGTCATGGTGCTGGGGCTATAGCTCAGTTGATAAAGTGCTTGCTTTGCATGCACAAAGCCCTGGGTTCAACACCCCCCTGCCCCCACACACAAAGAACGAAGTCATGGGATGATCATATAGAGCAGAATTTCATGACTGTGTCTTTTATAAATCTGCTTTAGTCAAAACTTTTTTTAAAAAGCTTATGATAATATTTAATATTAAATAATATCAGTATTTTAAAAGTCATTAAAATCTGGACTGAAAAGTTACATGATGAATTGTGCTTTTCTCCTCCCACATTTTTACTTAAAAATACAAAAATCCATCCAAAGAGGAATCTTTCAAACTGTCTATCCAACTGACTATTTCAAACTGACTCAATCCAACAGATGATGGCAGCAGTAATAAATAAATAAAAACTGAATAAACTAAAAAATACAGAGCCTGGTTTGTAGGAAGGATAGGTAATGTTTCATGAAGTTTTCACTTCTGCAGTTTACACACATACATGCCCTGTGTATGCATTCTGTAGGGCAAAATTTTACTAGCTTGTGAGGTAAAATCTTTCATTATGAATTACAGAAATCAAGGCAGAAAGCCACTGTTACCAGGGCCCACGCACTGCTTCTTGAAGACACTAGCCTATGAAGTGGCAGAGACTGCCCACTACGGCTGAGCTTTCAACCATGAATGCATTTGAAGGGAAAGTCATTGAATCCTTTAGAGACAAAGAGAAAGAAATCTACAGACAGTCCAGAAGCTCTGCACCAGAGCAGAATCAAAACATGTGCTGCAGTCTTCAAGATTCTTTACAGTTCTGCTTCCCAGCACAGGACTGCACTGTGTGACTTTTCAAAAACCTAGGCAACAGCGTCAAGGTTTGCAATCCAAAATGACAAATGCCTACAACATGTTTTATAATTTTGATTGTGAAGCTTTCAAACTTCATCAAAATATGGAACCTGTAGGGGCACTGAAACCTGTGAGGCAAAAGAACAACACTAAGACACCAAACCAACCAAGAGATTGGCCCAAATGCTGCCAAACTGCTTAAAGCCTTCAGCCATCAATAAAATCTGTTCAAAAAACTCATGCTTATTTAAAAAATATTTTTTCTCAAATCAACTTAGGACAGTTAAAGAAATATGTCTGCAAATACAAGTCAACTGTCTTGTTTCAGAAAGCACCCCTAAGTATATTTGGGGCTGGGGTGAGCGCTGAAGTGGTAAAATCATGTTCAGTGAGTCAAACCGGCTCCTCTTCCTCAGCAGCCAGAATAGAAAAGTAGAAGAGGCAGTGCCTCTGGGGTCTGGAAGATTTGGGTTTTCAGGGTCAGGTCCAGAAGGGATCCACAAATGCCCACCCCTGCACCCAGGCAACAGCATCTGATTAATAGCTTGGCAGCCTGGCTGCGGCCTAACAGACCTGTGCACCTACCACAGTCATCAGCAGTTTGTCAAACCACTGCAGTTTGAGCTCCGACTTGGACCACATATCCGGGCGTAGCGCGGTCTTCAGAAGATTCACACAACGCCGAGAGAGCACCTCCCCAGGAGACCCGGCTGTGTTGGTGTTGTCATTAACCTGAAAATGCAGCCACACTCAGCTGGCATGTCTCAGCGTGTGTGTGTCCATCATTCTAACAGCACCGCTGACACAGTTTCTCTACTGCACGTGCACCCTTGCACCCAGCTCTCTGCCTCGTGGCCACCTTCTCTGACTCGGACCTCCCCCTACTGGGTCCCTTGCCCCTGCACTCCTCTCCTTTGCAGCATGTCAGTGGGACTGATCTGCAGCTCTGTGTGACTGACAGGCCCACGCTCCTCTCCGTGTGGCCTCCAGCATACTGCATGCCTGGAGTGCTGCAGGAAGTATTTACTGGTTGGACAATTCAGAAGATTCTTTTTAATTCTTGGAAATTCTCAATAGTATTACAAGATAAACTATTTTAATAGTTGTAAGAACTTAAGACCCCCAAATTAAAAAAAAAAAAAAAAGTTAAAGAGACTAGAAAGATTTCATTTATAATTGTTTTTTGAAATATAAAATGAAGTTTCCGGAATGGAATCCAAACAACTCCATAATATTATAAATTGATATGAATGATAAATAAACTTAAGCTATAAAGTACTTAAATAAACTTTAAGTAGACTGATCAACAACATAATGGTTTATGCTCTGTTCCCATTTTAATGATTTGGGGGGAAAAAAAAAAGTTGAAAAGTAAATAACCAGCCCAAGAGCACTGAGCTACCGTATCTCACCAATGCCAAGATGCTGTTAGTTATGGCACACCATTATTTTATTAGTACAGAAAAAGGACCCATAACCAATTATACCAATTTAAGACACAGGCACATTTTAGAAATATTAACCTGGCATGAAATCAGCAGAATTTGGCAGGAAAGTTACACAATTAACCTTAGGTCTGGTCTATTTCTGACTAAACTGTCACAGAAAACATTCTATGATGTCACTAAATGACTTCTCTTCTTCAGAGTCCCATACCTGACAAGCCACTCGAATGAGGAAGTTCACCACGGTGTCTGTGTGCTGCTTGTCGATGGGCTTGGCGAGAAGAGAATCAGCTCCAGGCAGTGACTGGCTCCTCCCAAATACCTAGGAAAGGGTTGTCCTTTAAGGCAGGAAGGGAATTCTCAATGAGAACTGCCCACACAAGGTGCTGACTTGTTCAGCCAGCTGGCGTTACAGGATACTTCCCAGAGACAGACAATGTTCTAGGCATGGGGAAAAGATGTGGCCTCTGCCCCTCTAAAGGCCACAGAGCCAGCAGGTGAGCAGAGGACTATGTCTCATGTGATGGGGATCCAAAGGGAGTAGGACCCAGCAAGTGGAAACCAGAATGACTGAGAAGAAGCCTGACACAGGAAACAGGGAAAAA
This sequence comes from Marmota marmota marmota, assembly GCF_001458135.2. Classification (NCBI taxonomy): domain Eukaryota; kingdom Metazoa; phylum Chordata; class Mammalia; order Rodentia; family Sciuridae; genus Marmota; species Marmota marmota. The sequence goes on from NW_026000136.1 coordinate 1,350,587, forward strand.
GAAAAGGCTTCAGGCAGAAGAAAAAGAGCCAGCAGACTCCCGCTGAGAGAGAAAGGACCTGAAGTCTTTGCAAAGTGGAGGAAAGGCCTGGGTGGCCAAGCATAGTGAAACAGGGACAGCTGTGCTGCTCCTGCCTCAGCCGCCTGTGCCACTGGGATTACAGGGGTACACCACTGCACCCAGCACTCTCTCTCCTGGTTTATGTGGTGCTGGGGATGCAACCAGGCCTCACGCAGGTAGACAAGTGCTCTACCATTGCGCTACACCCCCAGTCCTCAACAGTTTCTCCTGATGCCTTCCTGAAAGCAATTAACCATTGTTCACAAAACTCTAAGAAAAATGTGTCTGGAAACTTAGGAAATACCTTAGTAGGTGACATGCCATGGAGCCTATTGGAGCTAAGCTGCCTCTCCAGCTTAGCACTTGGCCACACTCAAATGAATTGAATAAATACACAAGGTCCCACGAGGACACACGGCACACATTAGGAAAGAGTGAGCTCTTACTGCACTGATGGCTCCGGTGGCCGTCCTGAAGCGCTTCACTTCCTGGGCAGAATCTACGGACAGGCCTCTCTTAATGGAGGATGAGACAGAATTGACTCCTTCTCCACTGGAATTTGGGTCCATATCTGAATCCGGCTTAAAAACACACACATACACACCTGACTTTACTGACTGGTTTCCAGGGAGATATGTAAGGAATATAATCAGGGATGACACCAAGAGTTGACATTCCTACCTGCTGGTCCTTGATCCTCTGCAATTCCCACTTGATGACAACCTCTGACAGGTCCACAGCCAGCCTCCTCTGCTCAATGGTGACACTGGGCGTAAAGCCCAGCCTCTGCATGGCACTGACCATGTGCTGTACCAAATGGTGCCGTACGGGGTAGTACACCTGTAGGTGCAGGGCCAGCATCATGTTAGGGATAATGGACGTGCTCCAGCACATGTGCAGACACCTACTTGCACACTCATGCTCAAAGCTTCTGAACCCCAACTTTATCAAGTAAATTCTCATTTACCCATGAATGTGCTTATTATCCCTCTGCCCACATAATAGCGTATTTCAGCCTGTTAATAATATCTCTAAAATATGCTGAAAATCTGAATTCTTCTTGGACAAGTAGGTGAGTTTAGTCACATGTATAACAACCTTCAGACTTGATATCATAAAAGTTCAAGACATATCAAGAAGTAAGTTTCCACATCTAAAGAGCTGGCTGTAAAAGAAAAGAGTTTCATCTCAAACCTTTCTCTTACACCTAAAATCTATAAGAAACATTCAGATAAAACTAAATCCTGGAGTACTGACATGGCTGTAGAAAAAGAGGATCAGCACTACAAGTAACTCTTCCAGCCAAGTCAACAAATTCCAGAATCACGGACAATTACCTCTCACCTTAAAGTGACAAAAGTCATCTATCTGCATTCAGGGTGGAGGATTTACAATAAGGCAAGCAAGCAAACAGAAAGAGGCAAATGCTAAGAGACATTCTCTACACTATGGCAATTTCCAGGTTTGCAAAGCCTGACACATGTACACACCCCAATCAGTGACCTGGAAGCATCTTTCCTGAAAGATGAATGACTACCTTATTGTTGTAGGAAAAAAAAGAGCTAGAAGTTCAAAAGCCAATGTCTGAAAACACACTACACACCAATCTGGTGTTCTTACATACCTTAAAATGCTGTACAATCAGATGCAAAATGTGCACCAGCTGCGGGACAGTGTGCCCCTCCTCCACGATGATCTTTCTGGTCCAGTGTGTGAGCATCTGGTGCCCATCCTCCATGCGGGCAGGCACTGCTGGGGTCAAGATGGCCATTGCCTGTCTGACAATCGCTCGGGCTTCCATTGCATGAGCCTTGAGAAGACTGTGGAAAACCTAGAATAGGAAAGAAACTCTAATGTAAGATGAAAGTGAAGGCTTTGAAGAATGAGCTATTAATACTCAGAACTAAGGTATAATATTTTTGCAAAATAGTTTTTGAAAAATTCTTTAGAGCCAGGCATAGTGGAACACGTCTGTAATTCCAGTGATTGAGGAGGCTCAGGCAGGAGATCGCGAGTTCAAAGCCAGCTTCATCAACTTAGCAAGGCTCTATGCAGCTTAGCAAGACCCTGTCTCTAAATAAAATACAAAAGAGAGCTGAGGATGTGACTTAGTGTTAAGTGTCCATGGGTTCAATCCCTGGCACTAAAAAAAAATTTCTTAGGACTGCTATTGAAACAACTTCTTTGCTTTAAGTTTTGATCAATAAATACAATTATTCTAATATTTACTGAGCTCTTATGGTGTGCCCTCACTGGGCTAGGCCAGTCAAAATGAGTGAGGACCAGCACCTTGCAGAACCCTTCTGTCTAGCCTAAGTGGCTGGAGTTAGTTGAGGCAAACCGATCATTTCACTACGGCTACAGCATGAAAAAAAAGAATCGGAAGGGACCAATATCAGAGGCAATGACAGCAGCAATTTCAATCCTTCAAATGAAAGGTGCCAGGAACCCAAAGAAGACAATCCCATTAGTACTGAGGGTGGAGAAGGCAGGAAGGACATTGGAATCAACAGGACTTGCAGAGATGCATGGGCCCTAGGGAGGACTAGAGGGTATCAGAAATGGCCCTAGCTGGAACAACTGGGGGAAAGTAGTGTCTGCCACAGAGCCTTAAGTCACATTTCCTCCCAAGTGCCTAAGGGAGGTGGTGACTGGCTTTCTGGGTCTGGAGTTTAACATCACAAAAGTGAGAGGGAACAGTTAGGGAAAAACCACTCAACGCGGCCTCAGGGCAAGAGCTCCCACTGATCAAGGTGAACAGGCAAATGTATCATTGCATTTGATTCTTTTTTTTTTTTTTAGATTTATTTTTCAGTTGTAGTTGAACACAATACCTTTATTTTATTTATTTATTTTTATGTGGTTCTGAGGATTGAACCCAGGGCCTTGAACATGGTAGGCAAGCACTCTACCGATGAGCCAGAACCCCAGACCATGCATTTGATTCTTAAGCACAGACACTGATTCACCCACGGGACATGGGAGTGGAGAACATGAAACACAACACAGGGCTGCCAGGCATCAGAGCCTACACCATCGAAGCTCAGGATGAAGTTCTAAACCCATCAAAACTGCAGAGAGGTCATAAAATGCAATTTCGAAGTGCCCACATGTTTTGGGCTAGGGAGAGCTGGGACCCTTGACAAAGGCACTTTCAAATAATTACAGTGGTGTATATCTATAGTCCCAGTAGTCATGAGGCTGAGGCAGGAGGATCCCTTGAGCCCGAGCGTTTGGGGCCAGCCTGGGCAAAATGGCAAGACCCCTATTTTAAAAAACTTTTTTTTTAAGGAGCTGGGGTTGTGGCTTAGTGGTAGAGCGCCTGCCTAGCACATGTGAGGCACTGGGTTCTATCCTCAGCACCACATAAAAATAAATAAAATAAAATAAAGGTATTGTGTCCATCTACAAATAAAAACATATTTAAAAAAATGAAAACTTTTTTTCAACGTAATACCAGTATTGGGAAGCCAAATGCAATGGGTGGAGGAGCCTGAAGTGTGAGGAGGAAGCACTGTTTCAAAAATAAGGCTGTAAAGGAACCAGAGGGCAGAGGAGTAACCAGGGAGGAATGGGCTGGAATTCATTACTAAGGAGGGCTCACAGGATGGTCTTGCCGCTCCCCAGTTCTTTCCGTGGTAAAAGACACATAAGAAAGGCCAACTTTGTTAGGTGCACAGCCCAAGAGCAACGAGCTCATTAGTCTGCTGTGCAGTCATCACCTCCTCCATCTCCAGAACGTTCTCATCTTCCCAAACTAAAACTCTGTCCTCGTCCAACACTGACCTTGCATTCCTCTTCTCCCCAGCCCCTGGGAACCTCTATTCTGTCTCTGTGACTGTGGCTATTCTAAGCACCTCATGAGTAGATAGGTTTTTGTTTGTTTGTGGGTGTTTTTTGCAGTTTTTATAAAATAAATGAGTTCTTTTTTTTTTTTCTTTTAATTGTATTGAAGAAAGACAGCAGAAAAGGAGAGGCTAAGGCTGCATAGGTGTGGGGATAGGAGTGAACCGGGGGCACACAGGGAGCCCTGCTAAGTACCTGGAGGACAATCTTCTTATGTATTGCAAATTTGGCAATGATGTGTGCCAGAAGCAAGTGCCCGCTGTACTTGCACGCTGGGTCCACACAAGCCTTCGAGAGCAGGCAGGGCCACGCGAAGGTCATCAGGCGGCGCAGCTTGCTGTTGCGGTTCTTGTTGTTGTCGTGGATGTGGTGTGGGGCGTGCTCCACCAGCAGCGTGGCATACTGCAGAAGGTAGATCCTCAGGGAGTCCAGCATGTCCGCCTGCTTCTCTGGGTCCAGGACCTGCCAGGAACACAAGAAGGAAAAGCTCATTTCTGGTTTTGAGCTGTATTATTGACTAAGGGCCACACATCAAGTTTAAATCTTAAAAATGCACGCATGCGCACACACATACAGACGCTCTATGTATATGTTTATGTCACAATAATTTTCCTTTTATGTTTAACTTATTTCATTGTTTAAAAAGAAAACCAGAAATGAGAAATATAATGCTGAGTCCACTCAATTCAACTAAGTACGTTAAACCACCTTCTGTTCATTAGCTCTGCCTAAAGCTGGAGTACAGACAGGCTAAGGTCAGTTCTCCTCTTCCCTGATCTCCTGCTTCTTAGCAATACCTCTCCCCCTTCTCAACACTCAAAACCCAACTCTTCATTGGTCCCAAGACGATGCTCTAGGCACAGACTAGAGAAGGTGGCACAGGGAAGGGGCTGTGTCAGGGTCCCTATTTGCCCAGAATAACACAAGTATCAGTATGTAGATTAAGAATAACTTCTGGGCTCAGAAGAGGAAGGAGGCCTGTCCTAAAGGACAAAGACTACATAAGGACTAGTAACCTGCCAACAAGAACAATGACAGTCCCTTTTGCCTTGATCCTGGATGGAATGGATAAGAAATCTAGCCCTGTCCCTTCCAAAGAACATTAATATGTATGTGGTGGTCCCCTCTAGAGACCACGAATTAACACTGCAAATGGAGAATGAAGAGCACCCAGCATTCCAGCAAACAATCTGCATTTAAAAACTCTGTTCAACAATCTCAAGATACAGAAGACATCTGACCCCAAAGTTCAACACAATGGGCCTTAAGCAAATAACACAGTGCAGACATTCCAGTACAAATTTCAGATATCACTATTGCTACACAGCACTTGGTGAAGATAGGTCCCAGGTCCCAACACCAACCGAGTCCAACATAATATTCTCCTGCCTTTTACTAGTCTCTTTTATAAAGCTAAGGACAAAAACAGAACATCAAACCCCATAATAGGCGCTTTTACAAACTAACCCAGGTCTGGATTTTAAAATATTTTGTTTCTGACTGGAATCTATTAATGCAAAAACATTAATTCATTCCCAAGTGTGGTGCCTTCAACAATTAAATAATAAGAATTTTAATGGGATGCTGTGATGTGCTATTAATCAATGCAATCACGAAAAATAAAAGCCTTGCAGCAAACTTATTCCAACAAGCCCCTCTGCATGCTCCCGTACAGGTTCACTCATCTGCAAGCTCTCAACATGCTGAGGCACTGCTGGGGACACACCTTGGTTATAAACACGCTGGTGATGCTCTCAGGGTTGTCTCCTTCTGGATTGGGAGGTCCTAAGAGCTGCTCTCCTTCCCCCTTCTCAAAGCTGTACAAGAAAGCAGGATTCAGGATATGCTGCAGAACCTACAAAAAGATTAAAAATGAAGGAGGAGGAAAACAGTCATGCTGCTTATTTGTTTAAAAAGGTGGGGAGGATAATACTTTTGGTCACCCTAAACCATCACGCCAGAACTCAACCAAGGCAGCGAGCGACCCCTCATCTAGACTCCTAGCCCAACAGCAACTGCCCAGCTAGGTTAAAATGTGAGGAAGAAACCCAGTGTCAGCCTGTGTACTCTTCTCACTTCAAAACAAGTCAGTTTCTGAAAACGAGGGATCTAGCAATCTACTTTTCAACACTGGTCCATGGCAAGATCTGCTGTGTGCCTTCTCAGCAATGGCATTTCATGTCCGCAGTCCAGCCTGCCACCTGAGCCTCAATAGAGACACAGCTGAAGGGTGAGGCAGTGTTCCAAGGGCACCAACCATCGAACCTGTGGCCTTCTGCTGCATAATCGTAGAGCTCACCTTTGCTTTCAGTTCATCTCCAAAGTTGGGGTCATTGAAGTCTACAAAGCGAAAAAACAGGGCACGTTTTTGAGCAATGCTATAATTTTTGGGAATCTCTTCTTCCATATACTCTTTTAAGAATGTCATATTGCAGAGAAAACGACCAGTGAAAGCTCGGAGCAGCTGGAACAGCAATTCTATGTCTCCATAATTCCTCCTAAAGAATCAGAAGGAGAAAACATGTTGACTTCAGGCAAATTCCGTCAGGTTGTATCACCTGACATGTCTTTTAAGCAGCAAGTTGTAGCCCATCCCCTACAACAAATCTGACTACAGGCTTTCAATGAGCCTATGTTTAATTTGCATATCCTTGTGCAAATTAAAAAAGAGGCCCCAGTTTCTTAGCTTATCCGACAGAGCAGCCTTGTGGCACAGGCCAAGCTTGATGGATGCACCCACTTGCAGTAGTTCAGCAGACAGAAGGCCAGCAGCTTGGGCTCCTTCCAGTTGGTGGCAGCCATGTTCTCCTTCCGGTGTCTTTCTTGAAAGGTCTCGCTCACCCAAACGCGTCTCAACTGGCTTACCAGTGAGTGCTGGCTGGCCAGCCAGGAGTCGTCATTTTTAACTATGATGCTGATAATCTGTCAGAGAAGAAACAGTCAGGGATGTGCAGCTCGACCAGAATGGGGACTGCAGGGGCCTCCTGAGAAGACGTTACCTTGATGGCCTGGAACTGGAGGTCCAGGCGCATGGTGCTGGTGCTGGGTGAGCCAGGGCGCACGGCAGTCTGCGCACCGCCTGGCAGCAGCAGGGTGATGAATCTGTTGGGGTTAGCTGCCAACACATCCCGCAGAGGCCTGGCATCTTTGTGTTTTAAAAAACTCTAGAAGCAAAACAAATAAATGTGTTTTAAGATAAATCTAACTCACAAAAGGCTAGAGGACGTGAATTCTAAGGTTCTTGCTAAGTCTCTGTAGGCAGGCTAAAAACAAACAAATAAATAAATAACACAGTAAACACCCTTTTCAAAAAACAACGCTTTTAGACAGTAATCATTTTTCATGATTAGGACTTTATAATCCTAGCAGCAAACTCATTTGTTACCACCAGCAAAATCCAATGATTCCTAAGCCTGAGCTTTTCATGGAGATAACCAAATAGCAGTAACATCTCCAGATTCAAACGTCTCTGAGAAACATGAAGCCAGAACAAGGAACATTAACGTCCTAGAGCGTACTGGCCAACACAAATCTGCAGAGACCTGACTGCAGTCACTTTAGCTCCTACCATGAACATTCGGCTCCACTGGGGATCATTGAGTGTCGCCTCCATCATGAACAGTTCTACCGTCTGGGAGGGGTGCCGGGTCAGGAACTTGATGAGCGGCTCTCGGAAGGGACTGCCCGCCTACAGAACACAGGGAAGCTGCAGTGGTCTCCCTTTCTCAGGGCATACCCACCTGTCAGCATGGTTAGCACAAGCACCCACCCTCTACCTGGACTGCAAATGACCACAAGCAAGTATTAATATCTAGCATCTTTATGTTGTCAGCTGACCCCATTTAAAACACGAGAGTGAAAATATTCCAAGTGTGAGAATTAGAATCAACCCTCAATCCAGACCATACCTCAATCAACATAGCCCGCTCCGTTTTCATTACAACCTCTAACAAAGGTTTGACCAGAGTCTGAGGTGCAGCTGGGATTAGATGAAAAAGGTTTATAATTGCAGAACAAATCTTCATTTCCTAATAAAGAAAACCAGAAATCACAAACAAGCCAATTAGTTTTATGAGCAAGAGAAACATCACTACAGACCCTACCAGTCTAGCTACATTTGCAAGGCTGCCACCAAAGCAGAAGGTAACATGGAAAAGCCACAACTCACCAGTCTTAGACTACCACTGTGTTGTGTACTATGCAGACTAACTGCACCTGGCTCATCTGCTATGTGTGTGAGGGGGTGACTATATGGTGTGATTGTGCCCTTTGTTCTCAGGCATACTAACAAGGGTTGGAGGTGACCTTACAGGTCATATGTGCTAGCCCCCTTCACAGAGGCAGGGACAATGGATCATACCTGCAGCCATGAGAACATCAGGACTGACCCACCTTGTGGTGGCATCGTGGGGTCTTCATAACACACTAAGTTCTGAGAGCACAGGCTTCTTTTGCCCTCAAAACTTAGCCAAGGGAGGTCCTCAAAAAACACTTGAGTATTTATCCTGGAAACTGAATGTCAGTGTAAATGAACGACTGATGATGGGACAAAGCATTTGTCAACCAGGCCCAAAAACAAAGCTGACAAAATGCTATGTTGAACTAGGTGAAAAGTGTGTGCAAGGCCAAGCTCCACACTTTCCAGCAGCTCAGTGGTGGGCTGCTGAGGGTTCTTCCAACGTCTCAATGGCCCATTCTAGGAGGTCACAGTTTTACTTCTGCCATTCAAAAGACCTCTCTGTGGCCACAGGTAAGGAAAGAGCCTAAGACACAGCACCCCGCATAGTGCACAAGGTGGAGTTCGTGGCTCTTGAAAGGTAAAATGGGGATGATAGACACTGGTCAAGAGGGACCACATTCCCAGCAGTAGTTCAGATACTTTTCAAACTTTCTCTTTCAACCAAAAGGCAAAAGGGAAATGTGCAGGAAATGGGGAAAACAGGTTCAGCATCAGCCCTGCCCCACCTCTAATTTTCAAATCCTTAAAGTAAATTCTATTCCCAAATCATTTCATTCTGAGAAGGTCTTGAATGCCATGGTTTTTTATTTTCAAAGCAATGTCATAAAGATCACTTCTTCTGATTTTACAACATCATTGGAAGACAGAAATGACAGGTGTTATTATCCCCATTTTACAGAGGAGGGAAAGATAGAGTTTGACTGTCCAAAGCCACAGTATTCTCACCGCATCTTTGTGAATATGTGTGAGGAAGAGAGAGGGGAAGGGGACTGGAGGGGCATGGGACCGTAAGGTTGTAAATTAAGGCAGTCAGCGAGCTGGCAGTGTGGAAGGAAATATATCACTCCCAAGTTCTAAGAGATATACTGTATCTCTATGAAGGTTCTCAGGATCTTGTTAGATATATGAGTTCATATGAATGTTATGACAGAAAAACCAACTTAATCTTCAGTAGTATTGAGATATTGCAATTCTAACATGTAGAAAACAAAAGAACTTAGAATCTTTTTAAAATGTCCTAATATAGAACATGCGTGGCATCCGGACAGTTCACAGCAATGATACTAATACAACTCTGCCACAGACAGACAGCACAGGTCACCGCACTCAAAGGCACAAGGCACTCTGTCCACTACAGAATCACAACACAGCTAACGAGTCACAGCAAAACCAAATGCGACAACAACCCCCTCCTGCGGCTCCACTGAGATTCTCACCTCTACCCCTTCCATGGCAGGCTGAACCAAAACAAAAATCACAGCATGAAAAAAGGCAACAAAAAGGTAAAAAGAAACGAAAAGAAAAGAAAAGATAAAGTGTTCTTCACATTGCAAGTCATAAACTGACTTTTAATAGGTTGTTCTCACCTCAAACTGACAGAATGGAGACAAGGAACATCTCCCGCACTCTGAAATGCTTTCCTGAGGATGGGGAGGAAAATCATCTTTTTCTATTTATGTCATTTACATAAAACTTCCCATATACTCAAACACAGTAAGGGTTATTTGGGTTAACAAGACAGTAAAGACACAATTATCAGAAAGCAAACGATAATTAACAAATGCTCAGCAGCAAAAAGCAACCTCCACCCTCAGATGTCAACAACCCTCTGACGGTGTCTCATAGTGAGTTTCTTCTCTAAGTCAAATTTTAAACCAGGGCTTCTTATGTCAGGGAGAAATGGTAAGACCTTGTTATATGCAAATATATTTTTAAAAGACTTCTTTTACTGAGTGAATATTTCAAGATTTTTATGTGAAGCACTAAGGCATTGAAAAAAAAATGAGGGGGAAAAAAAAACTCTTTCCCAACTAGAGTCAGAAGAGAACCAGGTGGTGCAAGCCCATCAATTAGGCATATCTGAGCCCCATCCCACCAAGAACAAGGCCATGACACCCCCCACCAGACAGTTGGGTTATCTTGTGTGGTGAAGCGCAACCTTCGGCAAACTATCTGTGAGTCTACATGTGTATACAGAAGTGGCAATAACAGGTCCTATGTATCGTACCCCATACAATCCATGTCAAAAGGGAAGCTTTCCTAAACACGGTGATAGTGCAGAGCTCTGATCATCAGGGATATCCCAAGTTCACTGCTTTACTCAACTACTTAATGTTTTCAACATGGTATCTCAACTGAGCAAAGTTATCTGGGAATTCTACCAATAGGAACCAACTACTTTCCATTAACTGTTCCCTTTCCTGTAACACGATCTCTTAAAAAAAAAAAAAATCAGAAAACAGGGGCCTGGCCCAGGGCTTAGGTGATGAAGCCATGGCTATGCTCTCTTCCTACAGACCCAAAATGCTAAGGCCCGAGGTTCAGACACAGGACCAACCTCAGGAGCCTGACCCCTCCTCTGATCAGGCAGTATACTCAAGGGATGATAAATACGTCCCAAGAAGAGCCCAGAGACCTATCAACACCCCGCACAACTCCCCCCATGCAAAAAAATTTTCGATGAAAGTTTACAGGCTCATTTTGATTTAATGGAAGCCATTCACCTCCTCTAGAACTTTTTTAAATGTTTATTAAAGATCTTACGATGTGTTTCAGAAAAGGCATAAGTTATTATAAAAACAAATGTAAACTTTAAAGCAAAAAATCCCTCAGAGATGAGGGACAGGAGGCCAGGCACAGAGGCAGTGGCAACTTCCCAGAGCAGCGGCTCTGCCGGTGTGCTCTGCTCTCCTCCACGAAGGTTCTCATTTATGTTTTGCATATATAAATAATAAAATCTTCCAAGGGTCAGTAATGGTATAAAATGTCTTTTAAAAATTTGAATTCCTGGTTTAGTTCTGCTTAGTTGGCTGTTTAGAAGCGGCAGGAAACAAGATACAAAACAAAACGCCTTGACACAGAATGGTCAAAACAAAGCATAATAAAGCGGAAAAAAAATCCAAGTCGGGATGAAACACAGCATCCAACAAATAGGCACAAGAGGACAAAAAGCCACATTAATTATGCTTCTGAAGAACTATGAAGAATTCCCTAAGGGTGATACAGCTGTAAATTTCACCAGGGATCACAGAACTTAAGGAAAATATACTTCCACTGATACATCATCAACTTAGAAAATACTTCAAAAAATTAGCATGTACAATATTAGATAAGAAACAACAGAAAGCATGCATTTTTAAAGAGACAAAGTCTTTAATGACCAACATCATATACTTAAGATTTAACTATAGCAGTCTTCCCTCAAAACCTTATAAATTTGCTTTAAATGCTGGTCATTTATTTTTTTGGCAAAATTAGGGTAGGGGATTTAGACCTAGAAAATATATAAGCCCATATTTATGTGATGCTTTACTATATTAGTTCTATAAGTCCTAAAAAATCTCTAGTTGGTTGTATCAAGCAATAATGATTAAACACGAACGTTACCGACCAGCAAGTGATGGAAAGCAATGGAAACAAGAGCGGAGGAACGCACCACCATGTAAACAGCTGCTGCCAAGAACAGTCTAGAAAACACGCTGTTTAAAGCAAAACTAGTAAAATTGAAATACTAACATTTTCCAAGCTTCCCAGAATTCTCATAAACATATATGTCATAGTAAAGTGAACAAAAGGGAGATTTTAAAGAAACAAGAATGAATTTTTAGCCATTAAGAGAAATAAAAGCAAGATGTAGTGCTAATAAAGTGATTAACAAATTTACATGGACTTAAAATTACATAAAATCAGATTTCTGACCAGCATTTTAATTGAAGCACTGCTCTGGTATTAGCACTGATACCAGCAGTGCACAACCTGGGTGCCCTTCCCAGAAACAAGCAAGTCACTCACGTTTCCGTCGCTCCTCTGGCCCCCTTTGTGGGTGATGACCACCACTTCCATCCACTTGCGCAGATGTTGCTGTTGAAAAAAACACACCCTTAGATACAAATTCTTCAGGGTAGAAACATTTCACTTGCAAATACTGCTTTCTTGATGGACACTAGCAATCTTTCATTTCCCTTGTATTTAATGTGATAACTGCAGTGTTTCCATTACTACAATAGCCCAATATCAAACTAGTGATGTGGACAACCAGCATTTGTTCTTATTATTTACACAGAAGGGCTAAATTTGCTGCTATGACAAAGTATCCTGAAACCTGCTCATTCCAAATCCAGGCCCTGCCACTTTCCTTCAGTGTTGATTATATGCAGTTATTCACCTGTGTCAGATATCAGGGAGGGGATAGAGAAGTGACCCACAGGCCTCATCCCTGCCTAGGGGAACTCATAGTCCAGTGGGAAAATAAGGTAAAACACAAGGTGCTTAAGGCACAGGAACCAGCTTTAGGCCACTGTTCTACCTTGAGAAATGTACAAAATAATATACCTGCCTTCAAAGAACAGGCTAACAACATTTTGTCAATAAAATTCCCTGAAGGATAATAACCACTAGACTATAAATTCACCTGACCTATACCTTACTAGAAAGAGAACTGAAGGTATCAACAATGGCCAGCCATGTCACCATTCTTACTTTTAGATTTTCCAAAAGAAAAAAAATGATATTAACTAGTATATAAAATCATTTTCAATTTTTAGTTCAGTGAGGAAATATCCAAAACAACAAAACACATAAGATCTTTCAAGATCAAATGTCAAGCAGTTCAACTGAGAGAAAGGAACGGAGTATCACACATAACAGAAGGAAGCTGGGCCCTTATCTCACCCCATCCACAAAAGTTAATTCAAAATGGATCAAAGACCTCAACATAAGAGCTAAAACTAGAAAACTCCTTTCAAAGAAAGGGAAAAACTCAGGGTTCTTTCCATGAATGCGGACCCTACAGAGTGTCTTATCTCTGAAAATAATGCCAACGGCCCAAGCTGCGAACCTCAAAAGGGCATCATGAAGGAAAACAAAAGCCCTGCTGGTGGCTGGGCGCAGTCTGAGAATGAGCCACCCACAGGTGGAGTGTCCCGGCAGAACCCAGCAGGCCTGGGTATCAGGACAATCTGTGCCACTAAATGCAGAAGCACTGCCATCTAAAGTCAGTGTGTGGGGGAGGAAATGTCTGGGTAAACAGCAGCACAATCATTCTCTATCCAAGTATGCCAACACTCTGCTTCTAGAGGATTTTCAACCTTTTGGAAAGCCAGAGAAGGGGAGACAAAATCTCCTGAATGAAACAACACAAAACTCACATATTTTATTATAGGGAAAATGACACTCAGCCTGCATCAGAAGCAACTAACTATAAGGCAGTTCTCCTCATGCTACACACAAAAAAATGTCTGGATAATAAGGAACTGCCAGCTCATGCCAGATGTGAACAAACACCCCCCAAAAAGTTACTTCAACCAGGCATATAAGGGAAGCAAAAAATGAGAGCTGAGAGCAGAGACAGTAATTTTTTAAAAGAACCAAATATAATAGCATTAGGGCATTTAGAACACGAACACACACACACACACACACACACACACACACTCTCTCGCTTCATATATGAAACGTGGGAGAAGTGTGTACTTGATGTGTTCTGCCGGGAAGCATACAGATCACCTATTTTAACCACTCATGTCAACGTCTGTATGCATGGAAACTATTAAGTACTAAGTACATTAACATGTGGAGGCCTAAGGGGAAGTACCCTACGACTTGGAAAGTGCACTCCATGTAAAGCTGAGTTACCCAATTACAATCTATTAAGGAACTACTCATACTTTCAGTGCTGTGGTCATTATACATTATTTAGTTATCTAAATATATGAAAAAAACAGTACATGAGGTAAACGACTTTGTGGTTTTCATACATGAGCTATCTATCTATCCCCCAAATGCAATACATCCACACATAATCTGTCTGCTCACTTCTACTTACAGCTTATACCTGTAAAATACCTCCAGTATCATAAAGTGTCTAAAGTGCTACTTAGCAAACAAGCATGAAAAATACATGCAGTTACAATGAAGTAAGGTGACAAACAACTCAAGAAACTGTTTACATTAGAAGCAAAAGGTAATGCAAAAAGCTGACACATGAACTCTTCCATCTGCCTACACTTACTGTTAGACAAACCCTGTATTTGAAGTTATTTCTCTGATAAATCTAAAATGCAAAAGATTTCTGAAGTTCTTGCTCTGGGTTATATAGGAGATATTCCTTCTATTTTGTAGAAGGAAATGTAAACTGACAAATGTCTTCAGAGAGAAATGTGACAACACACTGGAAGATTAAAATCCATACATTCTTTCTGAACTAGAAGTTCTACCTCTAGAAACTGGTGCTACAGATAGACAAGGGAAATTACAAACAAATTTTTTGCTGCATCATAGACTAATGGTAAAGGATGAGTCCAATTAATGAAATATTATGTAGCCAAATAACACAATGAAGAAGCACTTTGTGCAATCACATGGAATGACAGCATTAGTGGGAAAACCAGGAACTGTGTGTATATGAGCCTCCTTTTGTGGCAAACAAAAGAATATCTACATATTCTATGATACATGTAAAGTATCTCTAGAAACATCACAGGACACTGTTAACGCTGGCTGATTTCAGGGACGGATACCCAGCAGAAGACGGCCAGGGAAGGAGACTTGCTTTTGCATTTTGAGCCAGACAAACGTAGTGTTTATTTAAAAATAATACATTCATAAGAATTATTCATAAAAATTTCAAGTTCTATAGAGTACTGTTGTTTTTGTTTGTTTGTTTGTTTGTTTTAGTTACTGATGGACTTTTATTTAATTTATTTATATGCGGTGCTGAGAATTGAACCCAGTGCCTCCCATATGCAGGACAAGCGCTCTACCACTCAGCCCCAGCCCCAGCCCCAGCCCCTAGAGTACTGTTCAAACACATTTGACTTACCATCATCTGATCACAAAACTTATCATTGAAGGAATTTGGGAAGAGCCTCGTAACCGAAGTCAGGCGATTTACAACATTCAGTGTCAAGCTTCGATAATCTCCCAGCATCATCAACAGAGGTCGCATATGTGTATGAATTTGATCTACTTCTATGGTAGCACCTTCTAAAAACTGTGGGAAAAAAAACAGATGTTATAACAAAAAATAGGCAACAGAATACTTCACAACAGAAGGGAACTCACATTCAATTCTGCATCATCTGTTTTCCCTTGGAAAATGGAGAACCAGTCACATATCTAACCATGTGTCCTACAGAAACTGATGATGGAATGAAGACCCAGCTGTACTACACTGTGACTATGAGACTGGAAGGACACGACCATCTAATGTGCGGTAATCAGACAGGCTTCCTTCCAGGTGTACAGAACAAGGTACACATGCATACTCTCACAAGCACACGTGTACACACGTGTGCACACACAAGCACTCACCTTCCTCATACAGGCCTCTCCAGCCTCCTGGAGCTCACTGTTGGTGGAATTAAGGGCTTTGAAGAGTGCAGCAATGATTTTCTCCCTGGACTGAGGAAGGTAATTACAGGCAGCAAGTGCATCTGTAGGGAGAAAAATCAGTACAATTTCATTATTAATCTGAAAAACACTGGAACAATTTTCTTCTGTAAAGGATCCTACCAACTATGAACCACTAACCCTCTTTCCTAGTATCTGGTCTCAAGAAAAACAAAGGATACATGGTCTTCCAGCCACATGGTCAATGCTGTCTAGGAGTGAAGTTAACAGCCTGCCTGAAAGACCACAGTAAATCTTCTGCCTCCAGATACCCTGCTCCCAGTCAGGCATGGTGGTGCAGCCTGTGATCCCAGTGACTCAGGAAACTGAGGCAGAAGGATCACGAGTTTGAAGCCAGCCTCAGCAACTTAACAAGGCCCTAAACAACTTAATGAAATCTTGTCTCAAAATAAAAAATAAAAAAGGACTATTGATCCCAATACCAAAACCAAAAAGCAGATACCCTTCTCCCAAAACATCTTCAGAGTTTCAGTGCAGCTGTCACATCTGAGTTTCAGAGAGCATGGCCTCCAGAGCATGGGTGACAGGGAAGAAACGCACATGGCCTGACCACTCAACTACCAACGTTTAATCAGGCAGCCTCTGCTCCCTGCCCCAAGTCTGAGGGTTAAAAGCTTTAAGCCTTTGAAAATGGAAATATTCTTAGAAAAGAGGACACATCTCAACACATAAGAGGCATCCTGACAGAAGTGAGGAGCTGCCAAACAGCTTCCCCAGAGTACTCCATTACCTTTGGTGATTGCCAAAGGGACAATGGCAATATTTTACTAAGTCCATAAGAAGCAACAATCAATCAACTTTAAAAAGCTTATATTGTCTATTTATTCAACACACCAAAAAAAAAAAGAAGAAATAACTGTTTATATGTACAATGGTCATTCAGTACTGATCTAGTATGTTTTCCTAATACTTGTACTAAACAACAAAAACTCATACTCCTGGTGAAAACTCTGAAACTATAGGATTCTTAAATGCTTCATTAGAAAGTCTATAAAGGCAATAGGGTACCTTACTATTTACTCTGATTCTGATGAAAATGTCACTATGGACAGTATGACAATTCTTTTAAATGGAACATTTGATTCTTAGGAGAATTATAAAGAGTCTACTGCACAGTAAAATCCACAGACTATTTGATTACAAAGTTTCTTAAATCCTAACAATGCATGCAATCTTAAGATATCTCATAATGTAACTTGATAAACAGATCCCATCTTTAAAAGACCCCAAAAGCCAGAAGCATCAACAATAAAGGCCATTGTCCCCTTTCCTTTTATACCCTGTAACTTGTTTCACATTTATATTCACTTAC
This sequence comes from Marmota marmota marmota, assembly GCF_001458135.2. NCBI lineage: Eukaryota > Metazoa > Chordata > Mammalia > Rodentia > Sciuridae > Marmota > Marmota marmota. Next base: position 1,367,674 of record NW_026000136.1, read on the forward strand.
TTAATGCTGCAATCCGTAAAGGTACAAGTGATGGAAGGCTTTTATAGCAGGGCAACTTGGTTAAAGCTGAATCCTCAGCCTCACACAAATTCAACAGCTGGAAAAGGTCAAACAATTGAAGTGAGCCCACTTCTCCTGGAAAGACACGGTGACCTCACAAATAACTGAACATGGTCTGCCAAACACACCAAAACACAACTAACGATGGACTAATCCTAAAGAGGCACTAAAATATGACTGAGCTACTCTATTCTAAAGCAAAGCTGAATTAACCTCATGAGTGAAATAAATTCTTAGACATGTCCTCACTCACTCTGATACCATGTTTTTTTGTTTTTTTTTTTTTATTTTTAAATAACAGAGGATGTTTATCTAACTGCAAATCCCAGATGGCAGGTTCGTCTCCCCTTGGTTCAAAGCTGCCTCCCCTGGGCCCTGGGCAAGAACTCAGAGACATGGGACATAATGCAAGCATTTGAGTGGTCACTTTTTTTTTCTTTTCCAGGGCAGAAGAGCATAATGAAGGAGGCTGAATGTCACTGGGAATTCCAGCAGCTATCCTTCCAGACATGTTGGCATACAAGTATATATTTATGTATCTAATATTTAAAATAACATATATGTATATATTGTTCTAATACTATTTCTGCCCTCTTTTTATTTACATCTTACAAAACTAATATAGGTTTTTATCATATTTTTCCCTTTAAGATTCCTACCTGGTAAAAAAATGAAAGCAGTAGGAAAGAACACATAGTGAAACACTTGCAGTCATCCACCAAATTCTACTCCCCAGAGGAAACCACCAAGTCCTTGTATGACCTTCAACAATCCTCTCCCATATGAGCGTGTGCATGTGTAGGTGTAGGGGCAGACGTTGAATATGTGTGTTTTGGGTAACTACAATACAAACCAGAGTTCCAGACATGGTCATACTCCAGGATCACTTGGGAGACTTTTAGAGAGCAAATTCCCAAGTCTCACCCTGATCTACTGAACTTGGGTCTCCAGGGAGAGGAATCAGAGCCTATACTTTTCAAGTGATTCTTCCATATTCTGGTGCAGCTGGAGGACTGATGAACATTTAGAAAACTAATTTAATGTCCTCAATACTACCAGACTCTGGTTGTAGGTTTAGTGAGTCTTCTATGAATGTTATACTATGTCTGAATCCAGAACAGGCAAGGGAAGTTGTCCTCCCACTTTGCAATAACTCTTTTATGAAGGATATAAAAAGGTGTAAAAGACCACAGCCTCATGCCCAAGCAAAAACAGAGAGCTTAAAAAAAAAAAGAAAGAAAGAAAACCAAGAGGTAAATTTTTATAGTTGGACATTCAGGTTTAGTATCAGGAGGAATTTCTTTCCTTAGGATTTCTGCCTCAGTTTACTCTATAATGCCTGCAAGAGCAAAATTCATGTCCCATGAAAATTTCAAATTGGGGCTGATAACCAGACTGTTATTATACTCTAAGAATTAAGTCTTATAATTTGACTTTATCACAGTTTAATTTCTGTTCATTACTAATTCTCTAATTATCACCTCACAGTTTTATGTTTACATGACAAATATCTAGAAGATGAATGTCTGGAAACCATGCTCTGAAATAAGACTCTTAATTCAAATCTAAGCTCCGGAGCTCACCTGCTCTGTAGCCTTGAGCAAGTAACAAACCCTCAGACTCAGCGGCCATATCTTCAAAATGAAAATCAAAAGCATCTATGCCTCCTAGGGCACTGTCAGAGCTAAGTAAGGGTGCTTATGACATTCTCAACAGCATATGGTACATGGAAGTGATCCCTAAGTTTGATAATTTGGCCCTTGCTCTGGCTGGCGTTATTCTAGGAACCAATGCTACAAGAGTGATTAAAGCAGGGGATACAGCTTTATCTCTAAAGCACAACTGCAGAGGCCCTAAATTAGAGCAAGGTTCCCTATAAGACTGAGTTCTAAGGACTCAGGGAACAGCACCATTCTGCTGAGCATCTCTGGGCACAGTGCCTCTTTCCTACCAGATCCCAGCTTTAACACACCTGCTCCGAGTGTGGTGCCAGGCTAGGGCTAGTTACCTGAATTGCTCTCCGAGCCTTCTCTGAAGGCTGCCTGACCAGTCTCTGCTTACAAAGACAGGCTAGCAGACCCATGTCATCACCATCTACACCACTCCGCACCACCACCCCCTACCTCTGTGTAGAACACCTTATGCTCCACCACGTTAAGGTCCATCGTAAAGAGCCGGGGCTGCAGTGTGGTACAGAATGTGTTCCCTTCCATCAAGCCAATCTGTGCATTGGCAGGCTGGTGTCGGAGCAAGTGCTTCTTGGGTGGGACCATGTCCTGGAGGACCTAGGAAAGCCAAAGACAGGGTATCACTAACCAGGTGCCCCCTGAAAAACAAAGACGTCTTTTCACCTTTTATCATTATATTCCCCAATGACCACTTTGAAAGCCATGGCAAGGTGAAATTACTACAGGTGCCCTTTACTGAGAGTGGGAGAGGATGTGTTTCACGTTGTTAGAGCTGGTCACAGACCAGAGCAGGTCTAGTACCTCAGGCTCCAGAGTGACCCCTCTTAAAACAAAACTATCAGATAGTGCTTCACAGACTCAGGAAACAAGCTTTCTGTTCACTTGACACTAACAATTACTGATACAGTCATAAATATTAATACACCATTATTTGCATACATCAGATTAAAAAGAACATGTGCAATAATAGTACTTTGTGACAAAGATACAAAATTATTATAAACTGAACACTATCAACAACTCAAACTGAAAAAAAAATTATGCTGGTTCCAGCATCAGAAATCTTACCTCTTTATGGGGTTCCATTATCACTGTCACACTTTTTCCAGTGACCTGGGCCAATACCTGCAGTGAATGCATAGCCTGTTTTCTCACTGTGGAGTTTGGAGAGGTGACTTCTCGAACCAAATCGTGGGTCACGTGGTGAAAAGACTTCTCCTGAGCTGCCACAATCTCTTCCGCTCTCTCCTCATCTTTTAAAGGTGTCGCACACCTCATCAGGAGCTGCTCCAGGGTGGTCTTTGCCATGGCAACAGCTCCATTGGAAACCTGTGGATCAAGAAGGCCTTAGATACAGAAGAGAGTGATGCTGCCCACTTCCCCCACCTTCTGCCATAAATGCTGTTCCTGGGGGGTCTGCCCCTCACACCAGCCGCTTTAAAGGAAGCTTCTTCATGTCATCCACGTTACCTCCTTATAGGCAATTCCTACTTGTCATTCAGAACAGAAAATAGGATCTAGATAGGACCCTCGAGTTTAACAAAGAGAAGCTGCCGATGCCTGCCACATCCTGTCTGCATGAGCTAGAGTGCCCTAGGGTTCGTGAAGGAAGCAACACCTGTGGGAAGCTGCCAATGCCTACGATCCCATCTGCATGAGTGAGAGCTGCACGTGGGCTTGTGAAGAAGCAACCCCCATAAAAATCTCAGAATACACAGGAAGCCCATGCTCCCCCTTTCAGAGGCACTCTGCTCTGTGCTATTCTTAATGTAGCAAACAGGTATCTGGATACCCAGAAATAGCCTGAGTCAGAACAGTCCCTTTATTAAAGATGCTGTAATGAAACTAAATATCTAAGTTCCTACGTTGGGATGAGAGCATAATGCACAACTGTCTTAGACCAACTGCACTCCAGGCAGACAGCTTCTTGAAAAAGAGTATGACGAGTTATCTTTGGGGCCACCCATCACCTACCTCTCCAGTTAAGTCCATCATGACAAAGAGGAGAGCCTTGAGGAAAGTCTGCTGGTTTTGCAGAACCCACGTGAGGGGGAGCCGCTCCATGAGGAATTTAATAGACACCACGCCCCCCAACTTTGCATACCAGGCCTGTTCATAGCAGCAGGCGCACAAGCGCTCCACAATATAAGAAAACAGGGGCAGCTGACACGCCTGGAGAGAGAAGCAAACAACCCATAAGGTGTCAATGCAATTCTTAAACCACCAGTTTCCTGAACCTCCCGCCAAATCATCGATACTCGGTCCGTCCTTACCCTCTCTTTTGAGCCTAGGATAATACTTGCAACATCAAATATCACAGCTAAGGCCACTTCCCCAATTTTGCACAGTTCCTTTTCTTCATAGGCCATGCAGATAGCTATCGCGTCAATTAGAACCAAAGGATCCATTCCTTTGGACCCATTCTCTTCACTGTGAAACATAGCCGTGCTCGGCTGGCTGCCCACCTGGTAGCAAGGCAGCAAGAAGGGACCTGAAGGAGAGAGGGCAGGCGTGAGAACACATGGGAACACTCTTGGCCCTTAAACTGCAAAAGGACCTCATTTCCCTCTTTTTTTTTTTTTTTAAGTTGTAGTTGGACACAATACCTTTATTTTATTTATTTATTTTTATGTGGTGCTGAGGACCAAACCTAGTGCCTCACATGTGCTAGGCGAATGGTCTACTGCTGAGCTACAAACCCAGCTCCTCTCATTTCCCTCTTGACATTAAGAATTCAATGAAAGCCAGCATGTACCTTAAAACAATCTCCTCTGAACTGCAATTATTTGTCATTAAGTGGTCTAATTCACTCGAAGACTATCTTTCTAAATATTTTTCATGATACACTATTGTATTCCAATTTTGTCAATCATGACTCAGAAAAGTATTAGTTTAAGATGAAGAACACAAAATTTTTTAAAAGTCACCGAAAGACTTAATGGGCCCAGCCTGGGAATGATTGTGCTGTGCTGTGGATACTCCTGACAAGTAACAGAAAATCAACAGCACTCAGCTGTGCCAGAAGATACACCTACTCAGAACAGTCTGCCAAAGTAACTGGCAGTTAACACCTGGTGGTTACTCCAGTTAATAACTTCCAATACTAGGCAAGATCAAACTCAGCAAGATTTGTTTTGCTGGAAAGACAATGTAAACAGAAGAAACCCCGAGAAACAACTGAAGTGTTCAATTGTGTCTTACTGACTGTTCCAGCCAAGAAGGGAGAAAAGGGGGAAAGTTGTGCAGCGTTCCTAAGAAAACTGCTGGTCAACCTCAAGAGGAAGGGTTCTGAGGACCGACTGAAGCAATGCTTGGCCTGCAGACTTAATTACTACTTGTGGGAGGAGATTAAAAAATAATTGAGTATGTTTTCAGAAACACAACAACTGGCAGAGCCAGAACATTTCACTGTCATCATCTATAATGGATCAGAAATAAAAATGATAAACAATCACTCCTTCGCCACCAGGTATTTGAGAGCCACTGAAGCAGAGGTGAGCAGCCATTCCAGGTAGGAGAAGCAGCATGGGTGCCCATGGGGACCAAAAGAAGCACCCAGTGGGAGAGCAGGGTGGGAGAGCAGGGTGGGTGAAGGCTGGCTTCAGCCTCCACTTTCCACCAAAAACGAAGGGTCTGAAGATTCAACTGGATGTATTTTACACACAAAATCTGGCAATGCCTTTAAATTGTCATGGTGTCCACCACCAAAATACCAATAATCTTTACCACAAAAAACAAAAGCTAAAAATTGATTACTCAGCTTCTCTGAAACAAAACATCCTGACCAATTTTTTCTGTGCCAACAGCTCCCTACACTCACCGCACTGCTGGGCCACTGCCACCATGGTATAGTGGCGAATCAAGCTGGCTACAAAGGGCAGGGCACTGGGCCGCAGGTCTTTGATGACAGCAGACATGAACGCCCCTGTCAGAGCCTGCTCAAACGTCTTCCGGGCTGGAGTGTCTTGTGCTTTGTAGCGGTGCGAGATGATGACATTGGGTATGGCTTTTTCTGTGAAGCTGAAAGACAAAATTAAATCCATCATCACAACCTCCAGCTCATTTTTGAGTTGATGAATCCACTATCACTAATTTCTTAATTTTCAACCTGCCCAATTCCACCTTCTCTAGATAGGAGTGGTGAGTTAATTTCTTTCTTTGACTTTAGCAACACCTGGAATCAAATGTGAATTTCATTATCAATATTATAGTCAGGACAGGCATGGTAGCACACATCTGTAATCCCAGCAGCTTGAGTGGCTGAGGCAGGAGGATGGCAAGTGCAAAGCCAGCCTCAGCAACTTAGAGGGGCCCTAAGCAATTTAATTTTTTCTCTTAAAAAAAAAAAAAAAAAAAAAAAAACACTCAAAGTCAATGCATCACAGACATATATTCTACCTAATATGAGCACAAGACATGAATCAGAGGCAAATTAGAAAATGACAACATATTTGCTATTTTCTATTTTAAGAAAATCAATGTTTTGATTTTGAGCTTTTATAATTAAAAGTCAAATTCTAAAAAGTAACTCAAATCAATGATCAAATAAACATGAAAAAAAGTCATGAGTTATGTGTAACCACACAGCTATTAATGTGTTGAAAAAATAAATAAATAAGTAAAAAGGGCTGGGCATGGAGTACAGTGGTAAAAGTACTTCTGGATTCAATTCCCAGCACCATAAATAAATAAGCCAGCCAACCAGGATCTAAATGCCCCAGTTGCCTGAGTCCCATGATTGCCCCCAACTTGCTTTTCCCTAATATTCCTAAAAGTCCAGTAAATGGCAACTGTGACTGAAGGCAAAAGAGCCTATGGTGAGCCAGAGGAAGCTGGAAACCATCACCTATCCCCCATAACACTAGCAGCAAATGCTAAGGCCCTGTCTGCTCACAGCAACTTTTAAGAAAGTCAATGTTTGATTTTGATCTTTTTTGATCTTTTATAATTAAAAAAGTCAAATCTTAAAAAAGTAACTCAAATCAATGATTTAAAAAAAAAAAAAACATGAAAAAAGCTATGACTTATGAGAAGCTCAGCCTGGCCCACCTAGCTCTCCTCCTCACCCCGTACCTCCCTGCTGGGCCCAGCTGAGGGCTTCTATCCTGCTTCTCGAATCCTAAGGTAGGCTTCTCCTGGACTTTTTCACAAATTTCTTCTTCCCAGTTACTAAGTATCCCTGACAAAATATGGAGGACCATCCAATATACAATGGATGATAATCTATTACATAAGAATCCAAGAGTCCACACTGCTATAGATAAGTATTAGAAGAGGAGGAAAAGTCTAAGATTAATCAGGGGGAAGAAACGGGGGTAACCAAAATGGGCACAAAGGATCTTAATAGGGAGATGAAACTAGTCTAAGACATTTACATTTGAACTACTCACTAGCTAATAAACTCATAAAATTGTTCACTTGGAGTTGGTGAGTTTTTGAGATGTGAAATAAATCTCAACTGAGGAAAAAAAAAAAAAGAAAGCAAAACCATCATTTTGTAATCACTGTAATAATACTTGAATGGAGGAGGATCATCCATGAGTGCCATTATAACCAATGGGTAAGTCTGATGAGAAACAGGTTACTCACCTCTTCTCATCATCTCAACATCTTTCCCATTGATTATTTATATGTAAAAGAGTAAAATAATACCCTTAGTAGAGAGCCAGGGTAACACCATTTTCACTAATGGGACAGGTCACCAATGGTGCCTGCCAGGGTGTGTGAGAACTTGTGTGAGGTTTCTATTGGACATGCATGACCTGACTCCAACCACTGTGGGAGGCCAACCTTACACGTGACTGAGTTACACTCCCTGGCTGGGTGCTGAGGCTCTCAGTCGCAGAAATGTGGCACCCTTCTTGGGTGCGAGGGTCAGTGTCTCGTGCATGGGTGTGTCTTGCTACAGCCCCATGGGTGAAGCTATGCTCACCTGTTCCTTTGTAATATAACCCCTTGCCCGGTTTAGGATAGAATCTTCCATGGAAGTGCCTTGTGTGTGTCCCTTTCTCTTACTGTGCCCTTGGGTGTGGCCTACCCAGGTGTCAGTCAACCTGCTGACAGTGGACATCATGAAGATACTCAACCCCCTGACCCCTTGCATCATTTAAATAGCTTCCCTCAATAAAAGGGATCAGCGCGTGCTCTCACTCTCTTTCTGTGGACCCTTAAGGTCAGCGGAGCCGTCACCACGACCCCAAAGAAAAAGGTATTTGTGTCTCTTGTGTGGTTATTTCGTGCAGCCCAGTTAGCCCAGTTTAACTGGAGTGACCCCTGAGCCTTTTAGTTGCGAGAACAGAAACCCAGCAAACTACAGAGACCCAAGCAAACCCACAGGGAGGCTCTACAAAATAGCTGCTTCTATTCCCCAAAAGTGTCAATGTCAGAGACAAAGCCAAATAGTATCTGCAGATAATTATCTATGAATTAATTCTTTAAAAATTTATCAGGAAGGCTATCCATGACACCACTATCCTTTTGTTTTGTATCTGAAACAGAGAGAGTGCCACCACCTTCTTGATACTAGACACTTAGCTTCTTTAATCCAAGTCAGTCTTCCCAGAAGCTTTTCAGTTTTATTATTCAAAGAACCAACTTTTGGCTTTATTGTACCACTTGACTGCATGTGTTTCTCTGTTTTGTTCATTTCTTTTTTTTTTCTTCATTTTTGTCATTTTTTTTCTGACTTTTGAGACGTAACATATATGCCACAGCATTCATTTTAATTAAAAGTTTTAGTAAGTGTACAGTCACACAAACCATGATGATGATCCAATTTTAAAACATTACCCTGTCAATCTCTACTCCTGCCCCTGGGTTACCACTGACCCACTCTTGCCTTTTCTAGATGGTTCACACAAATGGACTCACACACATGCTATCTTGGGTTTGGCTTCTTTCACTGAGCACACTGCTTGTTGAGGCCTGGGGTAGTATTTCACTGGGTCCATCATCTGCATTTGGTTATCTATTTGCCAGATGATAAACATGCATTGTTTATAGTCGACTGTGATCTTTAAGGCTTCAATTTTCATATCAGCTGCATCCCATTTACATTTGACTACATATTATTATTTTCTTAGTTCTATTCCTTCTCCCCTCTCAGATCTTTCAAAGGAAACTTTCCTTCTGCCTTTAGAATGTGTCCCTTATATACAGTATTGATAGAAGGCTTCCACTTTAATTTGAAAACACCCTAATTTCACCCTCCTTCCCTGGTTGTGCCCCACCAGACACGTGACTCTAAACTGGCAGCTGCTCTCTTCCAGGCTGGAGCCCTGTTCTGGGGCTTGCACAGATACCAATCCAGCATTCGCTTCAAGGTCATCATTTTGTTCTGCCAGCTTTTAGATCTTCCCTTTGTTTCTCATTTGTAGCTGGTAATGTATCTGTGTGTGGCTTTTTTTTTTTTTTTAATTCTGTTTTGGATGCACTCATCATATTGAGTCTGTGTTCACTGTTTAATTTTTCATCAGTTCTGAGAGTTTCCCAGCCATTAGTCTCTCCCTTCTTGTGAGACTTCAAGCAACTCTGCTGTTTCACTCCATATTTCACGTCATTCTTCTCTTTTGAATTTCCCATCTTTTTCTCTTTGGCATGCACTCCAGGTATCTTACTTTTCTATTTTTGTGGTGCCAGGGATCAAACCCAGGTCCTTTCACATGCTAGGCAAGCATTCTACAGCCCCCAGACACTTTTCTTCTTATCTCAAGAGTCTCTCAATGTAACTTGCGGTTTATGCCTTTTATCATTTTAAATGTCTTGGGCATAGATATAACCTAGTTCTCATGACCCTAACACTGATGTCCCCACAGGTCTATCTCTGCTTTAGGTGAAGCTTACTGGTGCTCACTTATGTTGCTGTATTTCCTTCTACACTTGCTTGACTGCTCTCTCATCGATGCCCTTTTACAACCAAGACCTTTTATATGTTCAGCACTACTTTTGATGCTTTAAGAAATGTGAAAACATATGGGAAACTCTGTTCCCTGAGAAAGACAATACACATCCAACATCTCAAAATGTCTTTAAGTAAAGGTCACTCGAAATCTAAAGTGATAAGAGCAAAATACAAACATCAAAACAAGTCTTTGGAGAAGGATCACTATGAACTAGAAAAGTGGAAGGTCCACTGAGAGCCTCTCATACACAGGTGCTATGGATACAATCGTGAGCAAATGGGAGGGAAAAAGGATCTGCCATTTCTTGAGGTTCAACCCACTGTAGGTAGCAGTAAGACCCACAATGAAAGTGAATTAGAGCAGAGATCAATTCTCATTCCCAGCACCCAAATTCTTTCCATTTTCTCTACAAGCCAAAACAAGCACTGCCAGAGTGCTTCCTGACTTAAAGATGCATGCTCCCAACTTGAGAAACCTTGGAGGTCCCCTCCATCCCAAGTCCTTGCAGGAAGATAACTTTGTCACAGCAAGCAACACACTTACTTAGGATGTGCAAGCAGCTGGTAGAGCGCGTGCTTGTTGTCCTCTAGGCTCATCATGGCCACCAGGAAGCACTTGATTACCTCCCAAGCCTGCCTCCGGTAGTAGGGCTCCGTGTTTGCACTTTTCAGGCAGTCCAGGGCAGTTTCAATGGCCTATGACAAAGCAGCACAGAAACTACCTTTTGTACTGAAATTACATGATTCTGAAAAGCTTTCACTGAAAACACTGGCAGCACCCAAAATTACCTTAGGGCTTATTTCTTTCTTTGAAAGAGAGCACAGTGGGCTAATATAGCCTAGCAAGCACTAGCCAAATGAAAGTTCTGGAAATGGTGAGTGTAGTAGTATGAAATAAGGAGTTGCTTGGTTCAAACTAACATGTAAGATGGAGTTTAATGATTTCACGTCATTGGGAGATTACAGAAATTTTAAGTGAGCTTGGAACCTTGTGGCAATCTGCTGGGTCAAACTAGAGTTTGTGCCATCTGTACTTGTTGAGGTCCTAATGAAATTCTTGAACCTTCTACAAACCTTCTCCATGTCTACGTTCACACGTGAAAGATGGCTTTCCTAAGCTTTTACTTTACTAAATTCCCTCTTTAAAAGAGAAAAAGGTTGCATCGATGTTTTCTCCCAGAAGAACAACACAGACAGCTACATACACACACATACACACACACACACACACTTTAATTCCAAATCATTTCAATTAGGCTGTCCAAGAATTTGGCAGCACAATCATAAATTACTACTACTACTAATAATAATAACAGGCAAGACATTAACCTTAATGATAATTACATACACGTGAAAGCCAGTAAGGAGACAGCACAAGCTATGTTTTGGATAAAGAATGGGAGAAAACTAGGTACTAGGGATGACAGACAAGTATGGAATCAACTTGGTTCTCAATGGCACTTGAAATAAAGCTGGGGGGAGAGTCAAACAGGCCAAGAGTTCATGGGAAAGGTGGACTGGGTTTCACTTCCTGGTCTTCAGGAAAGATGGAAGTGCTCAATGGTCCGAAGTTCCTGAGGCAACACCTTCTATTGGCTTCCCAAAAACCCCCTCACCAAACAAGCAGATCACCACATCGATCTACTCCAAATTAGAAACTGCCCCCTCCCAAAGCATGTCTTATTCACATATTTTAAATAGAAGATTGTGGTTTACATATTTTAAATAGAAATCAACATTCTTAAAACATAGTACTTCTGTAAAGCTTCCAAATACTTTCAACTTTACCTTCTCCATAGGGAGCTGAAGAGATGCTTTACAATCAGAAAACTCCACGGTAATGCTGGGTCCTTGAACTTCGGTGACAACATAGTGCAGTTTCTGGGATTCCTTTAACATCTTCCTGTTACTGCCACCAAATTTACCAAGTACACGGTAGGCCACGTGGGAGATGCTGTCGGCAGGGTTTCGTAAAGTGCGCCACAAAGCCTAAAAACCAACATGTTTCATGAAGTCTTTGAAGGTAACAAAATTCCAAGTCAGAAAACATGACATGGCAATAATTCTGCCCCCTCAAACATGGTGTCCCCTTCTTGGGGGAAATCAACATTATTAGTCTTATATGTCCTCCTAGAAAATTCTGTCTTTAAAAAAAGATACATATATAAATATGCCTCATGCTCCTGTATACACACAGTGGGGCAGTATGAACACTCAGGTGCTCAAGCAAGACAGTGAAGTGACACACTATCAGGCATAAAGTGGGTGAGCTCTCAGTGTTTTTCTTTGTTCTTACTAGACTTTTATAACTTATAAATAAATGGATAAATTATTTCATACATTTAAATCTTCCATTAGGAAGGTAAGGAAGAAAAAACAGATCAGAAGGGTTCTTAAGTCCCAGGACTACAGGGAATAAATTCAGGTGCACACTTAGAACACGTGCACTTAGCCAGGCATGGTGGTGCACACCGTGATACCAACAACTCAGCAGGCTGAGGTAAGAAAAGCCAAGTTCGAGGCCAGCCTGCGCAACTTGGTGAGACCCTGCCTCAAAAAAAAGAAAAGAAAGGGGAAAAAAGGGCTGGGGATGTAACTCAATGCTAAACACTTGCATTCTAGGTGCGAGACCCTAATTTCCATCTCCAGGACCAAAAAAAAAGAGGGATAGAGAAAGAGAATATCCACTCAACTATCCCAAAGCATTCAGTAAATTTCCCCATGTTATTCTCACCTAAATTATCTAAATCCCCAAAATGACTACAGTTCACAGTGAAAATATTTTTCTTTTTTTTTTCCTTGAGACAGGATTTCACTAAGTTGCCACGGTTGGTCTCAAACCTGGGATCCTCCTGCATAATTGCACCCAGCTGAAAGTCTATTTTCTTAAATCACTTACTGTAACAATGACAAATGTTAGAGTCTAGCTACTCAAATTCAACATAAAATTATGATACATTTCTCTACATAAAACAAAATTCTAATTTCCCTCGTGTTCCTATAGGTCCAAAGAGGTTTATCCTCAGTAACTGCTGGGAATATGAAAACTAAGTTCCCTCCCCTCACTCACCCTCCTTCTGGCCCACAAAATCCTCAGGAAGCCTCAGGAAAGAGTTCTGCTTCTGTCACCAGAAGAGGCAGCACTGGGAACTCATGCCCTGCACCTCTGTACTCAAGCAGTACCATTTGTCTGGGGTGGGGTTTAAATTATCTCCAAAAATATGAAATGACCTTGACTCCATCTCTCTACAGGTTTGACTGACTCATGGTGTGGCAAGAAGTAGCCCCAATCCTCTTTCTCAGGCCCTGGAACAACCTCTGCCTCCTCTTTTATCATATGCTAACACAAACTTGAATCAGAACAGACTCGGCCTTCTACAACTAACAGTGCTTTTCTTGAAACAGGTTCTTGTTCAATCCTCCAAATGACCAGCAGGGAAAGCGGACCTCAAGGCACCACCTCAACCCCTATGCCATCATCTTCCAGCCTAGATGAAGCCCAAGTTCTAAACCTCAGGATCAGCAGGGAGAGTCTCCCAACCTTGACCTCTAGTCTAAGATGAGGTCTCCAAGCCAGGGTGTCCAGGACCCCTATCCTCAGAAGTTCCTGAGCCTCCATCACGTAAGGATGGTACCATGACCCCTAACTAGGGTCAAATACCCCACCTAATGGGGCAGAGGAGTAAACTGCAGACAGCCCAAACCTCTAACAATTACCAACCACACATAATTACATCAAAACACAAAGGAAACGTAACACCAAAAAAACCACAAACTATTCAATCAATAAATGGTGTAAGGAGCTGAACAGATACTTCTCAGAAAACATAATCAATCAACAAATGTGAAAAAATTTTACATCTCTAGTAATTGGAGAAATGCAAATCAAAACTACTGTAAGATTTCATCTCATGCCAATCAGAATGGTAGTTATCAAGCAAGAATACAGACAACAATAAATGCTGGCGAGGATGTGGGGTAAAAGGTACATCTCATACATTGCTGGTGAGACTGCAAATTAGTGCAACCAATCTGGAAAGCAATATGAGATTCCTTAGAAAACTTGGAATGGAACCACCATTTGACCCAGTTATCCAACTTTCCGGTCTATACCCAAAGGACTTAAAATCAGCATACTATAGAAATGCAGCCACATCAATGTTCACAACAGCTCAATTCACAATAGCTAAAGTGTGGAAGCAACCTAGATGCCCTTCATTAGATGAATGGATAAAGAAACGGTGGTGTATATACATAATGAAATATTACTCAGCATTAAAAGAAAATAAAATTATGGAATCTGCAGGTAAATGAATGGAGTTGGAGAATATCATGCTAAGCAAAGTAAACCAATCCCAAAAAAACAAAGGCCAAATGTTCTCTTTGATAAGTGGATGCTGATCCATAACAGGGACCAGGGAGGCATGGGGGAAAATGGAGTAACTTTGGGCAAAAGGGAGGGAGTGGAGAGAGGGTACATGGGGGCAGAAAAGATGGTGGAATGAAATGGACATCATTACCCTAGGTACATGTATGACTGCACGTATGATGTGACACTACATCGTGTACAACCATAGAAATGTCAAGTTGTGCAACAATGGTATACAATGCGACAAAATACATTCTGCTGTCATATATACCTAATTAAAATAAATAAATGAAACCACCATTTGACCCAGCTATCCCACTCCTTGTTTTATTCCCAAAGGACTTAAAATCAGCATACTACAGGGCTGGGGTTGTGGCTCAGCAGTAGAGCACTCGCCTAGCACGTGCGAGGCCCTGGGTTCGGTCCTTAGCACCACATAAAAATAAATAAAATAAAGGTATTGTGTCCAACTACAACTAAAAAATAAATATATATTTTTTTAAATCAGCATACTATAGTGACGCAGCCCCATCAATGTTTAAAGAGTTCAATTCACGATAGCTAGACTATGGAACCAAACTAAGTGTCCCTCAATAGATGAATAAATAAAGAAAATGTGGTATATATACTCAATGGACTACAACCCAGCTTTAAAAAAGAGTAAAATTATGGCATTTGCCAGTAAATGATTGGGGGTGGAGAATATCATGCTAAGCAAAATAAGCCAATCCCACAAAACCAAAGGCTAAATGTTTTTTCTAATATGCAAATGCTAATTCACAATAAGGCATGGTCAGGGGGGCAATAGGGAAGAATACTGGTTCCTTAGATTAGGTAGAGGAAAGTGATTGGAGGGAAGGGGAAGGAATGTGGAGATAGGGAAGATAGTAGAATGAAACAGATATTATTACTGTGTGTGTGTGTGTGTATGTGTGTGTGTGTATGACTACATGACCAATCTGATTCTGCAACATGTACACTCAAAAAAATGGGAAATTATATCCCATCTATGTATGGTATATCAAAGTGCATAAATGCATTCTACTGTCACATATAACTAATTTAAAAAGTTAAAAAAAAATAACACAAAGAAAAAAACCTAAGACAGTTAATATATGAGCTTCAACAATGTTTAAGTCTTTAAAACAATCGCTTTTCTTATCTACTCTTTGCTCCCTGGGGTGATATAGTGGGGAATACCCATGCCTCCCTTCAGAATGTGTACCCCTTTACTATGAAACTGAAGGGTTTCTGCTGGAAGCAACAGCAACCATACAGCACCCACCACATTTGCCTTCACAGTTATCAGCCTGGTGAGAATGTAACATTGTGAAAGCTCAGAAACGGCAGCAAGATGCAAAGCACCATCTGTATCTACTGTATTTCTGTATATTTTCCACACACTTTAGAATCACAAAGCACATGTGAAGGTATGCCCTCCACCCTGCAGGGAGCTGCTGCTGAGGACAGATAACCAAGTGATGGCGAATCCTTGACATAAACTAGATGTGTGAGGAAGAATATTGGCGCTGAGACGAAGGCAGACTAACCTGCATGAGTTCAGCACGCACAGGCTGAATGTGGTCATAGAGGAAATCAGGTTGCAGGTTGTCCACGCACAACTCCAGGGTCCTCAGGCCTTGGCTGACCAACGTCTGAGACCCATTGAGGGCAGACACCAAGGGATCCATCAACATGGGCAGATAGGGCAAGAGAGAGCTCAGCCGAACTGGGACTGTGAGACACAGCTCCACAAAGAGGTCCTTCATGTGCTGCTTATGCAGGCCACTCTGCAACATGTTCAATCCTGAAAACAGGGTATGAGGCCATCAGAGAAGGAATGTCACTTTCCAAACACATGTTAAAGTTAGCTATACAAAAATCTCTAGTCCACCTTTCATTATAAACACTAAAATTATAGGAAGACATTTTGTGCCCCTGTAATACACTCTATTAGATAAATCTGCTCTGTAACTGCAGCTCTCACAATATCTTGAGTGGTATCAGCAGGCTACACATGATGATTATAAATTGTATTATGATCTTATAATGCAATATCATAAACCATTTTTTAAAGTCACATATCCCTCTAATAAGCCCAATTTAAAGACACATCCTATATTATGTGTTCATTTCAAGTTTAAGGTTTACAACCTTACATCTTTTTTCAGGCTTCCTGTAGGTCACAGTTGAGGTCAATACTTTTAAAAATCTACTCCTGTTCATTATAAATGTAAAGGAGCCTCCTCCTTACAAAAATCAACCTCCACACCCTTGACAATCATTACCAAATACTGACTCCTTTCTACCTGAGATTTTCTCACTAAGAACAGAATAACTAGCTGAAGAGAGAAGCCTGCAGCCCCCAATCCAGGTATATATGGGGGACAACAGAAGAAACTCGGGAAGGAGTTACCAGGGAAGAAGACAGCAACAGGGAAGCACCAGAACCAGTTTAGAATCCAGAAGGCAGAGGAGAGGGCAGAGGTAAGTTCCCAGAAGAGAGTCAGCTTTAATAAAACCAGAAGTGGAGAAGTAAGCTTGGGACAGCAGAGAGACTGCATTAGGAAAAAATGAGACTAAGGCTAGGGACCAGGAGATGACTGGAGATTTGGCTAAGTAGGGACAATGGAGCCTGATTATGGGCCACTTGAAGTACCTTCTGTGGGAAGATTTTTTTATGACCCTTTTACATTCAACATACTCAACTACGTTCCAGTTATCACCTGAGGATACTGTTGTAAATGGTTTCTCTTATGGAATTTGTAAAGAAGGTATATGAAAAGATGATATCCCTTGCAAAGAGCTCACCTACCAAAAATAAAAACTCCTAGAAGAATGTTTCCAATCATAAACATTCAATGGATCCAAGATGCCCTTTAGCTATACATCGTGAAATACTCCTAATTATAGGATTCTGGTTATGCAAATTAGAAACTACCTAAGAAATATAAACTAATTGTAAATCAGCTGTATACCTTGCCTTTTCCTCTTAAAACCACTTTCTTTCTGGATCTGATTAGATAAATATTACAAAAATGAAACAAAGTCACAACCAAGTAACCAAAATCTTCCAAATCTGGAAGGGCGCATCCCTGAACAGGGATACCGCCAAAGCCCCACTGCCTTTTAAGTAGGGAAGGGAGGCATGCACACAGTTCCCACCCCACCTCCCAGAACAGTGAATGACCTTCCCAGGTACAGAGGACAAACCCCAGGAATCGGGAGCAGCTAGACACATGCACACACATAAGACCAAGAGACAACCAAAAACCACTACTCTAACCTTGCAGGAGGTTTGGGAGAAGAGGCAAAAATTCCTGATACAGGAGATCATGGCTACCTCCGCCAATAGAGCGGAACAACGCCCGAAGCAGCAGGAAGTAGTTGTAGGGCTCCTTGGCAGTCTGCGCAAGCTCCATGGAGCTATTCACAATCTTGTGCAGGTGAGGCTACGGAGGAGAAAAGACCAATTAGTGGGCTCTAAAAAAGGATAGTTTACACCTTCCAGACTCCAGGTGACGGGTCACTACAATGTGAGAGTAGTCAAAAGCAATTCTGAGGAGTGTGTCACAAAAGAAGAGCTTCCCAACCCTTATATGACTCAAATTAATTTCTCTTAACATACATGAGGCAGGAGGGTTCCAAGTCCAAAGGCAGTCTCAGCAACTTAGTGAGACCCTGTCTCAAATAAAAAGATTAAAAAAAAAAAGGACTGAGGATGTGACTCAGTGGTTAAGTATCTCTGCACCTCTGGGTTCAATCACTGGTACCAAAATACACACACACACACACACACACACACACAGGATATATAGGTTTCCACCAGTCTGGCTATGAAAAAATCATTTAGACGGTTCCTATGCTAACATGTAGTTACATGACATTGGCTAGTAGGAACCAAGGGTCTACCAGTTCTGTAGTTCTGGTAGATATAGTCCTTTAAAGGACTACACAATCATGTAAGATGAAAGAAGCTTATTTCCTCTAATACTTTAAATGCAAAAAGTAACCTAAAGGAACTGAAACATAACTACTAATCATTACCAAATGTGAAAAAACCCCAAAAGACAGGGTTTGGAGGCTGGGGATGTAGCTCAGTGGTACTGCACTTGCATAGCATGTGCAAGGCCTTGGGTTCCATCCTAGCACCTCAAAAAAGAAAAAGAAAAGGGAAATTAAAGATACAGGATTTTGGAAGACTTAGTTGAAAAGATGTGACCATGAGGGTTTTCTGTAATTTGGGGAAAAAAAAAAAAAAAGATTGGCTTATAAGAATTTTAATCAACATTTTAAACCAGATTAGCTTTTTAGTTTATACTTCTAATCTTGCTTTTGACATGTCACAGGCAAAATTTAACATGAAATCTTTCTGTATGCATATTTTAAGTGAACAGCACTGATACAATTACAAACTTCTTATATATGGCATGGATATTTATTTTACAAAATAAACCAACTACATGTTATTCTCTTGACAAAAAAGTTTTAAGGAATTCATTCCTTGAATATTTTTCTTGAACGCTAATCCAACATCCTAAGGTTAAGTTTCTCCTATTAAGTAGGATTCTTGTTTTTTGGGTTGTTGGTCTGTATAGTTGTATGTAATATTGGCAAAAAATTTAAATATTTGAAGACACTGAATTACAATTGAATATTTTATAATTAAGAAACAAGTATTTTCCTTTTATGTTAACAAAAATAACATTAACGTTACCGACAAAGAATTACTATATAACTGGAAAAAAGCAAGGAAACCATCCTGTAAAGCTAATTATCCCACACTTTATATCTTCCTGTCAGTTTACTTATTTACTCTTCAAAATTCCCCCTATAGAAAACATTACTCTTTAGACACACTTGGTAGTAATATTCAACTTTCTACAGGAACTAAAATATTTTGCCATAAGTGGAAATTTTTTTCCAGTACCAGGGACTGAACTCAGAAGCACTCAATCACTAATCCACATCCTCAAGAGCACTCAATCACTAATCCATTTTTTGTACTTTATTTAGAGACAGGGTCTCACTGAGTTGCTTAGCACCTCGCTTTTGCTGAGGCTGGCTTTGAACTCACGATTCTCCTATCTCAGCCTCCCAAGCCACCGGGATTACAGGTGTGCACCACCGTGCCAGCAGAAGTGAATTTTTAATGAAATTTTTTCTTTTACCACCTGCTCTTTCAGCAAGTGACATAACTATGGATAGATTTTAGCATTTGCAAGAATAAAATAATTGATAAGATTCGATTACCTAGGGTTAGTCATTTATTTAAAAGAAAAAAAAAGAAGTTTGATAAGACAGATTTCCTGTGAGATAATATTAGAAAGGAATAACCTAGAAAGAATTCTTGATCTAAAGTGTGTGTGCATGGAGAGGTGGTACAGCCCTAAAATGTGCTATATACATACTGCCACAGACAGCTAAAGAGAAAATACACAGAATCTAAATAACACAGTTCTGGTAGATATGATCCTTTAAAGGACCGTATTTTCCTTCCATATTCTTTTGCATCATTTGACTTTTTAAAAATAAAAAACACACTCCTATTTTACTAGTGTAATCCAGAAAAAGAAATTGAGTTTATAAAAGAAAAATAGGGGTAGCAATAATAACACAGTTGCTTACCCGTAAGAATTCTGAATGTTTCATATTAGGTCACCAGATAAATACACTAAATTCTGTTTAGAAGCATATGAATTGTTTTTCATACCTGACCTTATTTGCTGAAAATCTTTATTAACCCAAAGAGTACTTTATACATATAAAATAATCACTGTTCAAAAGTTTTAGCATTAAAAAAAAAAGAAAGGACCCTGAACAAAACTGCTAGTCAGATCTAAATAAGAATTACCTTCAGCATTTGCTCATTTTCAGCTGCAAACAGGGAAACTGAGCCAAAGACCAACTTAAACAGTTTGAGGTACAGGTTGGAGAGCTCCACGTTGGAGCCCATCTCTGGCAGGCGATCCAGGAGGTATTCCACCAGAATCGTGGCAAACAGAGCCGAGGTAGTAGGATTTGCCAAAAAGGAATTGGCAACAATCTGTCCAAACAAGAAATACTCATGACAAAACAAAAACAAAAACAAATACCACCCTTCCAAAGCAGCTTTAAGACAAAGTAACAAGGTTTCCAAAAACCAAAGCCAAAGTTAAACCTGTATCTGACAGGCCAAGAAATTAATTATTCACCAAAGGAAACTAAAGAAACAACTGGCTGAGCCTTCAGGAACCAGCTCACTCTGAGCATTCACATGTTATTTCACCCTCACTGTCAATACCAAGAGCTTGCATTTAACACACAATTTCTTCTTCTTCTCTTCTTTTTCATTAAAAAAAAAAAAAAAAAAATTAACTTCTAATGAGAGGAACTCAGATCTTCTGGAAACTTTTTTCAAATGTATAGCTTAACATTTCTCTGAATTTGGCTCTTAGGTAGTACTTTATTTTTTAAATCCTCAACATAAATGAAACAAAGTATTCAACACATAAACAAAATACTTTGAAGTGAATGTTGGAAGAATGCAAAAAGGAGCCTTATACCTGAAGAGCATAATTTTTTGAGATTCTTTCCACCATGTAAGGGACTGTAGTTTGAAAGATTTCTTTAAATGTTAAGGGATTCATCATGGTGAAGACGCCAGCAAAGTGTTCCAACACTTCCTTCTCTTCCTTCATTCTAACAGTCTGGCAGTTCGCTACTCGAATGTATGTTTGTCCATTTCCTGCTATCTGAACCTAGAATAGGGGAGAATCACCCACAGGCATTAAAACTGACTGAACTTCCCCAAACATACTTCATTACAAAATCATATAAGCTACATACTTAAAAGAGGGCACTTGAATTAGATAATAAATGTCCTCCCTTAATTCTTTCTCTGCATAATTTTGGAAAATAATTTCAAAAATAATTTAGGTTTCAGACCAGAAACTAAAAAATAGTAAATAAAAATAAATCTTATGTTTCTACTGTATTCTATTTGAACCATCCCCCTAAAAAAAATGCAACATTCCGATTCTTATACACAAGAATTCTCACTAAAAAATGCAACGCTAGCTTGCACAACAAAAGCAAACCTGGGCATACAGACACCGTGGACCATCCAAACAGTCCCCGTTCCATCACCAGCACCTCTAATCCTAAGAGGCGTCTTCCACACTCAACAGCCTGCTAGGCGGGCACTTCCTTACCTGATAGATATCTAAGGCCTGCATTGCATACTTCACAAGTTTTATATAAATCTGAGTCTCTTTGGGTTGTAACTGCTTGTTGGGAATGAACTGAGCTTCTGGAAAAGAGAGAGCAAATTAAATTAACACGAATAAAACCTATCTACTAAAAATGTCACTGGTCCAAATAATTTAAGAGCGTAATTACCACCAGGTGCTTTACATGAAGTTATGCCCCACGTGATCGTCTTGACACCACAGACTAAGGTTTTTACCAAACTTCGGCAATCTGTAACCTGGAACGTCTGTTTGTCTTCCTTGTCCTTTTCTCCTTGCTTCTCAAAGGGAGGCACAGGGGCCGGGGTCACAGGGGTGGCTGGGGTAGGGGGTGGGGGTGGGGGTGGGGCAGGGGCCGGAACAGGGGCAGGGGAGGGGGCAGGACCAGGGGCCGCAGGGGCAGTGGGAACCCCAGGCAGAGCTGCTTCCACAGCTCCAAGTTCAGACTGAGGCTTGCACTTCTTAAAAATGGCAGAGAGCTGATACCGAGCAATGGTGTGGAATTTGAGAACAAAAACCTAAGAGAAAGAGAAGCCAGGTTAAGACAACAGTCATTAACAGGCCACACGATCCCTTTGGATGACAAGAAAAACAGAATGTCACTGAAACACCTGAAGTCATACCTCTTGTCCTCCTCACAAAGGAGGCTGAAGCCTGGTAGTCTCTGAGCACTTTTGTGCCAGTCACAAAGGAAAAGAGACGTGCTGCGTCTTCCCTGTGATTACTATCTTTGTTTTACCCAGGAAGAGCCTGGCTCAGGAAAGTGAGTGAGTGGTCTGGTGAGCAGCACCAGGATTTGAGCCTGAGTGCAGGACTTACCCTCCTAGGGTCATACTACCATCTGCTGGCCTCAGGGATCATTTTTCACCCCTCACCAAGGCACCCACTGAGATCTCCCCAGAAACGTCCACAGCCGAGTTAAGCCTTGGCTACTCTGTCCCACAAAATAACCCTGCCAGGAAATCACCTGCCAGGAAGTACATTCAGAGCTTCATGAGCTGCTTTACTTAACATTCACAGCAATCATGAGGAGATTCCAAGATTATGCCTGGTTAGAAGATATTAAACTGCCACAGAGAAAGCAGTTCACCCAGGCACACTTAGCTAATGGAAGGAGGAGCTGGGATGGGAACCCAGGCGTTCTAACCCATGCGACCAAGCTCGGCACTCAGCTGTCTCATGAACTTTCCAGTAGAGCACTTGTGTTAAGTTTAGCCATGTGCAAGACAGAGCACAGGACAGACACTGCCTCTTAGAACCAGTACCTCCAGCATCCGCATGAGGACATCCCTCCCGTTGCCACTTTCCTGTTCGCTCTTAGACCGAATGCAGTCCACCAGGTTTAGCAGGAGCTTGCAGGACATCGTCTGGATGCTGCTGGGCAGGGACTCATCATCGATGTTCTTAGCAAAGAGCTGGACGGCGAGGGAGAGATCACTAAGGGGCAGGTGCTGTCGAACGTGGTGCACGAGGTCGGCCAGCGTGCTGTAGGCAAGGGGCCTGTAGGCAGAGATCCCCCCACTAGTGCTTATTCCCCTTTGCCACTGTGTACATCACTGTCTGCACTGGCAGCACCACCACTGAGATGGCACAGCAAAGCAGAGAAGGTCTCCCACAGCTCCAGTTCCCCCACCCACTCTCCCAGTTGACTAAAAGGTGCAAGTATTAACTCGATGCTTAAATTATCACTTTCCAAGTTAAATGGTTGACTTTTATGCTGTCATAAAGTTCCTAGCAGACACTGGCACATATGGTGAACCCACCAGAAACAATAATCACATGACCTGCATCTGTGTGGGTTTTATATGTGAATTAAATAGTGTATGTGAATTAAAACCTATATATTATGTCCATATTGTAGAAATATAATAATAATGGTCAAGCTATTAGTTCTTTTTTTTAATATTTATTTGTTTTAGTTTTAGGTGGACACAATATCTTTATTTTATTTTTAACGTGGTGCTGAGGATCGAACCCAGTGCCTCATGCATGCTCCTTGAACGCTCTACCACTGAGCCACAACACAATCCCAGCCCCAAGCTATTAGTTCTTTACTCACTAAAAATGTGGACTCCTGCCACACGCAACTCTGGGCATGAGGAATAAATAACACAGTGACCCTGTCTGGTAAACAGAGCCCCCACCCTCATGGAAAGGAACAAATAAGAAATAAACTATACAAGTGTTGGGGGAGTGGGGGGTGTGCCTGAAAGGGGCACTGTGAGAAGGACCAGTTGGGGAACTATGCTGGGATGCCAGGGAAGGTTCCTTTGAGGAACACTGAAGCCAAGACTGTGAGGACAAGAAGGGACCATAAGGCAAAAAGCCAGGAAAATTTCCAGATGAGGAAACTAGGCAGACCAAGGGCCTGAGGAGAAGTGCCCACAGTAGCCAAGGAACTACAGGAGCCAGTGTGGCCGCAGGAAGTCGGGGAGAGGAGTTACAAGGCCAAAGCCGCCACTGCCGCCACCACCGCGGCAGCAGCAGGGACAAGTCAAGGAGGGAAAGAAACGTGAAAACTCTGTAACAAGCGAGCAAAGCCAAATCTGAACTCCTGTGCGGTGGTCAAAAGTTGGGTTTTTTCTAGGGACAAAAGAAAGTCACTAAAGGTTTCAAGCAAGAGTAAAATCATTTGTTGCCCAACTCCAGGCAAGTTCAACCCCAAACTGTAAAAGAATGCCTTACTGGGCTGGGCTGTGGCTCAGTGGTAGAGCACTTGTCTAGCATGTGTGAGGCACTGGGTTCGATTCTCAGCACCACATATAAATAAATGAATGAAATAAAGGTCTATCAACAACTTAAAAAAAAAAGGAATGCCTTACTTAATATTTTTTATAAACACTATAAGGAGTCTACGTCATATTCAAAACATCCTGTACATTTCTCAAAGATTCATCACATATCCCTTACTGGAGGCAAAAAAATAATCATATTGATGCATTTTACACTGTAAAGATGATTGTTAATTTTCTCCTTAAAAACAGTGACTATTACCATAATACGTTACTTTTTCTAAAGTGTAATAACATACACATGTATTGAAATAACACATTAGGTACTAGATAATTATTTTCATGTATCAGTTAAAAAAGTCAATTTAAATTTTCAAACAAGTATTAGAAATAAAGACTAGAAGAAAATAAACCAAAATATTAGCAATATTATTTTAATTTCCTGTGTAAGACCAAAGACATTTTTTCTTCTTTTTTCTTGGTAGGTTAAAAATACTCTTCTTAACAATGTGTTATTTTAAAAAAAAGAAAAAACCCTAATAAAGTTCTACCTACAATTTAAATGAAGACTCTGATTTCTACTTTAAGCAAGGGTATGAAAAACAGCCTAGGCCTTTCCAAAATTTCCTATTATTCAAATTCAGTAAGTCAAAGCCTAATAGCCTACAATTGTTGAAACACTCAGAATACTAAGTGCCAGTACTTGCTGCCCCTGGCATTTAACCTTCCAGATATCATGGGTCTAATTTCATACCTCAGAGTTTCTCGAGCAGTATATCCTGAGCCAATTAGTATGGATTCATCAAACAGCTTGTCCATGCAAGGAATGAACTCTAGAAAACAAATATGCATTGTGTATGTCACCAACATGACGAGTTAAACATCAAATTATCTCATAGTACTTTCACAGCAATCAGTGGGCAAGTGATCTGGACTTGAAAAGGGCTAGAAAAGGGACCAGAAAGGCACATGTACCATTCCAGGTAAAGGCACTGGCTCTGCTGGGCCACACAAGCCACCTGTCCCTGAAGATGCAGTCAGGGTCATGTTCAGAGAATGAACTAAGAGTAATTAAAAAAAAAAAACCCAAAAGGATGTTGCAATTCTGGAACAAAGCCAGCCTCAGCTTCAATAAGTAAAATGAAGTACATATTTCACCAGGAAAAAGTTAGTGCAGGTCAAAGTAGTAAAAGAAATGTCAACACGGAAGGACACATGCACATCCCTGGTTAACTTTCTAAGCAAGACAGCACAAGAAGTGTTAAATGAAAACAGCAAGAACAGTCCCTTCTGAGGTCAGAGGGAAAATGTGGCTGAGAGGCAGGAAGGCACACAAGGAAAGGAGCAAAGGCTCAGATGCCGAATGCTGGAAGACTGGCTAAGGAACGAGTAAAAACTGAAAGCAAAGGGAAAAGGTAACAAGAAATCAAACTGTGCAGCCAAGGGCTTCCAGATCCTCCCCGCGGCCCCAAATCAGAATCTCTAGAAAATAAAGAACTTTGTTAAACAGTGAATGGTGGTGTCTTCAAACCACTGGCTCTTCAGAATCAGTGCAAACCGGCTGCCATTTGATATTGTTCCACATGTCAAAAAAAAGTAAGGCAAGAGTAAATGTTGGTAGATGGGGAGATCTAACTATGACATACTTTTTTTTTTTTTTAATATTTTGAGAGTCTTTAAAATTTTCTTTCAATCAACTTTCTTGAAAAGAGATACTGTTTCCTATTTCACTTTTAGAAATTACTATCATCGGCTTCGTATAACCTGTCATATAGTATCTTGCTTAGGGAAAAACAAAACAAAACCTAGGTGCAGCAGCTTAGGTAGGCCTGTAATCCTGGCAACTCGATGACACTCTCAAGCAACTCCACAAGACCCTGTCTCAAAATGAACGGGATAAGACAGACAAACTGGGAGTGCAGATCAGTGGTAAAGTGCTCCTAGGTTCAACCTTCAGAACCCCTCCCCAAAAAAGCCTATCAGAAAAGAGACCCCCCCACACATACCTGTTCCCAAAAAAGGAAGATTCTAACAGCTAAATTCCACGTCTCACAGGATCAAAACTTGGAGGGTGGCAGCTTGGAAAAACAGTAATCCTGGCAAGTAGGTGTTACCAAAGACGCCAAGCTTTAGGCCTCAAAAAGGCCTGCTTCAGCAGTGTCGGATCAGGGAGTAGTTATCAGAAAGCACAAGGACGGCACTGACACAGTGGAAACCTCCACTACCCAAGTCCAAAAGCAGCTCCCAAATCCTCATTGACATGTAGCATGGATACTGGAGAGTGAGTAATCTGAGAATGGCACTGAGACAGAATTTCTCCATTTCAGTAAATGGATTAAAAAAGGTTCCTCTTAAAGTTCTTCCATTGTGGTATCATACAGAGAGGAACACACTAAGACAAAAACATAAATCACAAAGGAAGTGTCACCAAGCAAAGGATGTAAATGACAGCAATGTTCTATTCCTCCACCTTAAGCAGGTGTATATTCTCTAATTTTTAAAAAAATCACATTTCTTTTGTGATCTTTGCTAAATGTGTCAAATTTAAAAAACAAGGGCGGGGGGGACGGTTAAAATGTGTATATTTTGTGAGTGTGACAGAGAGAGGCTGGGGATTGAACCCAGGGCTACACATGAACTCTTATCACTGATCTACACGTCCAGGTCCTCCTGGAAAAGGTGAGTATGTGCTTTCCAGCTACATCCACATACATTCATCACTATAACATAGTTTCGTTTTTCAGTACTGGGGAGCAAATCCAGAGCTTGTACATTCTAGGCAAGCACTGTATCACTGCGCTATCTCCCCAACCCTTTTTAAGTTTTACTTGAAACAGAGGTCTCATTAAGTGGCCCAGACTGCCCTTGAACTTGCAGTATTCTTGCCTCGGCCTTTCAAGTTGCTGGGATGACAAGTGTACACCACCACACCTGGCTATAGTTTGAATTTAACAGCACACAAAAAAACTGCACCTTACTATATTAACTGGCAGACAAGCACAGAGACTGTACCCTTCCTTTCTTGTTTACCAACTACATAAGTAAGCCAAGTCTTGGTTTTATGCATGGCCTGATTTATAAACTGGTGGCACATAAAACATTAATGGGAAAAATTGGGGAAAATGATTACCATCTCTAATGTTAGGATATAACTTCAATCTAACATTTTAGGCATATCAAATATGCAAAAATAGTAAACTTATAAAAATCTATGGTAATGAGAGAAACAGTGTAATTACCAGATTAGCAAAAAGCAAGAACAACTCATCATTTTCACAACATGGAGAATGGAAATACTGTATTTTGTTCGACCTTTAAAGACTGATAGCTGTAAGAAAGCAAATGGATGTTGGCTATTTCAAAAGATTTACAGCCAAAGTCAGAAAAGTACCAAAAAAATATTCAGAATAAAAGCTATGCTAAGGAAGTGACTACTTTAATTATGATATATGTATTTTTTTATTTTTTTGTTTTATTTTTGGAGTACCAGGGATTGAACTCAGGGGCACTCGATCTCTGAGCCACGTCCCCAGCCCTATTCTGTATTTTATTTAGAGACAGAGTCTCACTGAGTTGCTTAATGCCTCACTTTTGCTGAGCCTGGCTTTGAACTCACGATCCTCCTGCCTCAGCCTCCCAAGCTGCTGGGATATCGGCATGCACCACTGCACCCGGCTAATTATGATATTTTTGAGAAGACAAAGGCAAAACTCTGGCACCAGGCAAGAAGAGAGACAGGCAGAGAGAGGGAGGTGATAAGGGGAAGGCAATCACAGATAGGAAGGTAGAGAGGAAGAGAAAACAAGAAAAAGAATAAACCAAAGACAGCAGTAAAGGAGAAAGGAAGAGGGATGTGGAGATTCAGCAGCACAGTGTCAATTACGACCAAGCCCCACCCCCAAAGATGGCAACAGGGTCACAAAAGCACTCAAAGACGACTTACGGTTTCTCAGTTCTGTGGTGAGGATGTGTTTTGCAGCAATAAGAAGCTCCTTTCTGAGGTGTGCAGTCTCTGCTGGACAATTTGAAAGTAACTGTAACATTCCTTTCACCATCTGCTGAGAATACTTAGTCACCAACTCCTGTGAAAGTAAAGAGTAAAATGAAAGTTACACTGCTGGGGGGTGTTAAGAAAAACCCAAATTCTATCAGCTTTTTAAAAATTCAGAAAGACATAGCTTGACTCAAGGGACACTCAAAGTAACAGGCATACTAAAAAAGGAATATCCAAATGTTTCAATTGTGTGCATGCACACACACTGCCTTTCGGGAAGCCATGTATGGCAATACAAACAGCCATTCTTTTACAGAGTGGGACTGTGGATAACACCACTGTACTTTCCTGTGTCTTCCAGAGTTTCAACAATGAATGTGTTGCTTCCTTATTGGAGGAAAAATAAATGCTAAAAAGTGTTCCAAAAGTACTCTTTACTTGGTCATTTCAGGACGGGAAATTGAGAATGACACCAGAGATAATGCTAATAACACAGAATAGCTCTAATCACAGTCTCCCCTTGAGGGGTCACAGAAGTCTATTCACCAAGGGAACTCAAACACCAAAGGATAAAAAAAAAAAACTGAATTAAGTAAGTCAAATGTTCTATTTTCTTATTGTAGGTTATTATTCTCTAGTTAAATATATGAAAAAAGAAAGAAAAAAAAAAAAAAAAAAGCTTTTAAAGGTAGTTTTTATTCCTGACAATTTAAAATGTGCTTTTTCATTTTCCTAAAGTAAATCTACCAAAAAAAAATTACAATTCCATTGCTATAGATCGGAAATAAATTTATTCCGTACTTTGGAGTAATCATGACTATTTAAGTATTTTATCCAAAGGAATTTTATGACTGATGAAAGAATAAGATCTATTTTTTTTCCAACCCTTACGACTTAACTAAGACCACAATGAAAACAAAACAAAACAAAAACACTCTACAGGCTCCTTGACAAAAGTACCTAAAACTTCTATCATGGTTTGATTTGGTAACACCCCGTGCAGTTCCAAGCTCTCCGGCACCTATTTGCCTCAACCATAACTTCTAACGACAGAAGGTCAGTGAACCACATATGGCCACATTAAAATCTGTGTGCAGATGTTTATTTATAAGAGCTTTATTCACAATAGCCAAAAATCACACACACAAATCCAGAAAGACAAAAAAAACCTTAGTGGTTTGCCGAACTAGAGTGTGGGGAAAAATAAAAGTGACTCCTGAAGGGTATAATTTCTTTGGAAGGAAAAAGGGTTGTACCAGGAAAAAAATAAATAAATAAATAAATAAAAATCTGTAAGTAAATTAAAAACCATTCCATTTTACAATGTGTAAATTCTCAATAAAGCTATATTCATATTAATGTCCTAACTCTCAATGTGATAGTAAGGAAAGGTCTTTAGGAGATAAAGTTAAATGACATCCTAAGGGTAGGAAACTAATTTGACAAAAAATATGGGCATAAGAGGGGAAAAAAGATCTCTTCACCATGTGAAGACCCAGCAAGAAGGTAGATACTGTCAAGTAATAAAGCAAGGTCTCACTAGAAACCAAACCCTTATCAGAACCTTGATCTTGGACTCAGCCTCCAGAATTTGAAGAGAGAATACGTTATATTGTGTAAGCCACCTAATTTATGTGCATTTTGTTAAGAGACAGCTGAGCAGACCTACTCAGCAATAAAAGTATTTCAGCCTTAATAAAATAAAAAGGACAAAACCCAGCATTCCTGCTAAGTGAAAAAAACCAGATTCAACTAATCCCACACACTACCTGATTCCATTATGAAGACACTAGAAAAGGCAAAACTACAGGGACAGAAACAGATCAGGGCTCGCCAGAGGCGGGGATATGAAGAAGAAACTAATTACAGATGTACATGAGAACATTTTTTTGGGTGATGAAATGTTCTGTATCTTGATGTGTTGACAGTCACCAACTACAAACAAATATCAATTCAAAGAAGTATATATTCACAAGTGGTGAATTTTATTGTATGTAAATTATAGCAAAACAAAAGTTAAGGAACTAACCTGGTAAATTCTGATGATATAAGCTAAAAATGACAATGTTTTAATCTGGGCAGCAATAAAGTCAGCATACAATTCCTTGTTGTAAAGCTTATGTTGCCTGAGGAAAGTGAATAAAATTTACAATATGAATTAGTTCTTATTCTTTAATTAATAGGTTAATAGTTAATTAACTATATATAACAATTAGTAGGCTCAAAGTCTGTTTCTACATAGACAAGAAAAACACAGCAGCAACATAAATGCTTACACACTTTTATGTAGTTCCAGGTAACACAAAGGGCTTAAAGCCCCAAACCAAACATTTGGACAAGTCAGTCCAAACAGTACCATGAATTCCATAAAGCCAACACGGGACCATCCACTCCAACATGGAGTATTAGTGTACCTACTGGCTCACTGCAAGCCCTATTCTGGGGCCCTGGGGGTTGTTAGAGGCAACTCCTCGTTAGATCCTGCTCTTACACACCTCTGCCAGACAGGCTGCAAATCAAGACAGGTCTAAGGAGGAATGCCCCACAGCTTGAGACAAGCCCCTGAGGATGAATATGGCTGGCCTATTCACAGATTTGGGGTTTCAGGAGAAAGGACACCAGGAAGTAAGGAATACTCCAGTTCTCATGCTGAAGTCTTCAAGGTGAGAAAGGCTGGGACATCCACAGTTACAAGTGAGTGCAGTAATGCCTAATCATACTTCTAAACTTACAGGATAACAGAAACCAAAACATCTCATCTTTTCAAAATAAGGAACTAAAAAATATGATTATTATCACTGAAACACAAGTTCAAAGTCAAAAGCACATATAATTTCACCAAAATGTTAATGCCACAAATTTTCACATCTTAAGAATGACAACGGCGAGTATATTATTACTTGAAGGTAAAGGTGCTGCTGCAGTCAGCTACACCGCCATCAAAAGACATCTCACCTGGCTTGTGCAGATACCTGAATTGCAATGGTATTCATGATCAAGGGCACAAACTCAGCAACGACATTGTGGATATTCAATTTGTAGAGCTAAAAGCAAAAACATCAAATGTTCATGCTTTTGCATTGTTACAAACAAATTATTTGGCATACCAAAGAAACTGCAGAATTCAGTACATTAGCTAGTACGTCCGTCATATACATCTTTCTGTTACAAAAAAATTTTGCCAAAAAACCAAGATACTAATATGCAGTACACATACCTGGTACATTAATACAACAATAATGGGCAATTCTGCCAACACTTTCAAAGAAAGTGATCCTCTTGGAATGATGGAATGCTGTAAGACAGAAAGAGAAAGAACTGTGGTTATCACTGTGGCATTTACAATAGCCTTAATAAGCATCACAACATCGAAATAGAGAAAACACAGACACATCTTTGTAAATATCTATAACAAAAGATCCAAACTATTTTGAAAATAAGGTATATGGAACTATCATTAATATAAAGGTTTTTTATATTTTCACCATAATTACTTGTAGTAAAAACTTCAGGAAAATATGTCAAAAAGAGATTCAAATAACCTAAGAAGAATTTTAAGCCAATATTATTTTACTTAAAAGAACAGCAAAAAGTACAATTTATTCAGCAGTATTATCCAAAGATATTTAAAAACAGAAGACATTTATAATAAATAAAGGAAATAATTGAGTAATCTTATTAAAGTCTCAGAATAGATAAATGTCAGACCCAAAATACAAATGTGAACAGACAAGCAAAGAAAATTAAAAGAAATATAAAAAGAATGATACACAGAAAAGTTTCTAACTTAAGAAGTGCTAAGGAGTGAAAGCTTTATTTTACTTAGTCTTTCATTCACCCTAGCACAAACTGAAACATTCTACACAGTCATTTCAGTAAAACAAACACAAATATTAAAATATTATTGGGCTGGGGATGTGGCTCAAGTGGTAGCGCGCTCGCCTAGTATGTGTGAGGCACTGGGTTCCATTCTCAGCACCACATTAAAAAAAAAAATAAACATTTTAAAAAAATAAAAAATAAAAAAAATAAAATATTATTAATTCAATCATATGAACATAAGTCACATTAAAGACCCAATACACACTACATATGTGGCACTACAAAATAAGAGCCTACAGACAATATAAGCAATTCACAAAACCCCACAAGACAGGTTTTTCAGATAAGCAAGAAGAGCAGAACAAAGGTTCAGGAACTTTCCCAGAGTCAGAAAACTTGAGTGCTTATGGTGAGACACCAACTGGTGCTTTCTGCCCCCTGAGCCTTTGTGTTCAGTTACTGAACTACAATTTTATTGGGACTTTCAAAGGACTTGATTAATGTCAAAAGACTCAAAGCTAAGGACAGGCAAAGTCCCTTAAACCTGGCCTGCTGCTCTTCCCAATATGAGAGTCTAATTTTCTGTGACCACTTCCTGGCATCAGTGGTACCCAATGGTTCACTTTCACCACATCCAGGCTCCACAGCAGAACCAGTGATGCTCTGCCAGGCA
Source organism: Marmota marmota marmota (assembly GCF_001458135.2). Classification (NCBI taxonomy): domain Eukaryota; kingdom Metazoa; phylum Chordata; class Mammalia; order Rodentia; family Sciuridae; genus Marmota; species Marmota marmota. Next base: position 1,400,141 of record NW_026000136.1, read on the forward strand.
CAGTGGTTTACGTGTATTAAATGCCTCTAGGTGATTAATGGAAAAAAAAAAAAAACTTAAGTGGCCTAAAAGATTAGTATCTCATTCCTCTAAAGCGGAGGAGCCCCAGGTTAAAACTAATCCCAGAAGGCTGAGAAGACTCACCGTCCGGGTCTCACTGTCCTCCCGCTCAGGGTTGACCTTCACAGCAATGGTTGTGATCATACCAACCATTTCTGGGGGAGGCACTGTGTTCTCGGGAATCACCTGAGGGTTCTCAAAATAGCGGTTCTACACAAAAGGAACAGAAAATGTTTGTTCTAAAGTCAAGTATAAAATGCCTCAATAACATATGTCCAATACTTAGTGGAAGAAACCAAAATGCTTATGAAGTGTTCTTAACTATATATATATATATATAAATTCAATGATATACTAAAGTACTGAAAAGCCATACCACCTCCCCAAGGCTTCAAGACTAGGAGCTCAATCACAAAATGCACAAAGTAAAAAATAAAAACCCCAATGTCAAGGGTTGCTTACAAGTGAAAATAGTGGATGATTTATTTGCTGCTTTTTTTCCAAAATTTCTACAATAAGAATATACTGCTACAATAAGAATGCATAGAATGTAAAAAAATGAAAGTATTTAAGCTAAATAAGATCAAAAGAACTCCTTTTTTGAATGGTTGACTTATCAATGTAAGTTTTAACCATCACTAAACATTTCCCATTCTAAAATTAGCATCCCCCAATTATTTCTCCAACCAAACTACTCCAAATTATCTTTGGAATAAGGAAACAACAAACAAATATGACTAATAAATTCAAACCATAGTAAAAACATACCACTACTTTTGGAAGCTCCTTATAAATCTGTTTCACAAAATCCAAGAAATGATGAATCTTAAAAAAAAAAAAGAAAATAATACATTCATTATAATTTATTAACAAAAAAATGCTTTCAATAAGAAAAACTTTAGGGCTGGGGTTGTGGCTCAGTGGTAGAGCGCTTATCACATGTGAGGCACTAGGTTTGATTCTCAGCACCACATTAAAAATAAAATTAAATTAAAGATATCATGTCCAATTACAACAATTTTTTTAAAAGAAAAACTTTAATAGTTTTAATGTATAAGAACTCGTAAAACAGGTAAATAAAATGTCAGACATGATATAAAGAGGCAATGGATAAGAACACACACAATAAGAAATATAAATGCAAAGGACAAATAAACAGAAAGTAAGTTTCTGTTTCAGAGATTTGTTTCTAAAAGAGCAAAGAGATTTTGCCCTTCAAAAAATAATATACTACGCTTGAGAAAGACTCTCATGATACTGAGGGAATCATAACTCCTGAAAACCTTCTAGAAATCAACTTAGCAGTTTCCAAAATTAAAATTAGCAGTATACATCAGAAGCATTAAAACCTTTGACTTTATAACTCTACTTCTACAAACTTATCTATAAGATAACTCCAACCATAAACAAAGATGCTCAGTAATGGTTAAGAAGTAAAAGGTAAATATACCTTAAATATCTAAAAAAAAAAGGATACCTATAAGAATATTATGCACACTTTAAAAATTAACTTTATAGCCAAGCATGGGGGCAAATGCTTGTAATCCTAGCAAGTTGGTAGGCTGAGGCAGGACCACAAGTTCAAGGTCAGCCTCACCAACAAAGGAAGACCCTGTCTCAAAAAACTTTAAAAGAAGGATTGAGGATTTATGTAGCTCAGTGGTAAAGTACCCCTGATTCAATCCTCAGAACCAAAATTTTAAAATTAAACAAAAAACAAATTAACTTTTTAAGTTGGGCATAGTGGCACACACCTGTAATCCCAATTATTTAAGAGGCTAAGGCAAGAGTCTCACAAGTTCAAGACCAGCTTGGTCAACTTATCTCAATCTGGGGATATAGCTCAGTGATACAGCATCCCTGGGTTCAATCCTCAGTACCGAAAAATAAATAAATAAATAAATATCTCTATAAAAAAATTTTTTTAGTATTTTTTTTTTAAGTTATAGATGGACACAATACCTTTATTTATTTTTATGTGGTGCTGAAGATTGAACCCAGTGCCTCACATGTTCTAGGCAGGTGCTCTACCACTGAGCTACAGCCCTAGCCCCAAGAATTTCTTATGATTGGGAAAATGTTTACACATAATATGAAAGTAATAAATCGCAACATAAAATATTCCATACAGTATTATCAGAATTCTGTGTGAAATATACATATAAAGTGGGAAAGAGAAAAGAAAATCACAAAGATATTAAATATTGCTAAGATGTCAGGAATTCTATTTTATCTTTATGCTTTTAATTTCCAAATAATCCACAGAGAAGATATTCTCTTAAATATGGCTAAGACAGTGTGTTTATTGCTTACTACTGTAGGTAGGTGCCAATCACTGAGCTAAGAACTTTAATTTTATACACAAATCTTCAGACATTTGAGAACATGTCTCCATGTTATGGAAAAGGCTCTAAAAGACAATGAGTTCACCCAATGTCACTCAGCTGCAGAGTTGCTTGGTTTAGATCCAAATCCAGCCCGGACTTCAGAATTCCCACCTTGTCAACATCAGATGTGTATGTACCAGGACAGTCCACACAGACCTGCTAGCGTGACTGGCTAATACATTTCAACTACTGAGCAAATTCAGCAAGATATTGATACATACATTTTTTTAAAAGCCCCTGATGAATCCACAAATAATTGCCTCCACTTGGGCTATATTTTCTACATTGTCCAATCAACTTTTAAGAAGTAATAATTTTACACAGTAGAAGGAACTTGCTGACACTTTATAAATGCTATCAGGATAAACAACTTACTTCTTGTGTGATTGGTGGCCTGAACTGTTTGTGTAGCTCAATAATTATTCTTAGACAGATAAGAACATTTTCTTCATTTTCAGTCTTTAAAAAAAGAAAGACATTTTTAAAAAGTTATGCTTCCAAAGAGTTTTAATCTCAAGATAAAAAACAATTTTCTAAGCATTTTATGCAGACACACACACCCTCTGTCAACTAAATTACATATAACTTGCTGAAAATTCATAAGCCCATAGAATTCAGCTGTCCCAGACAGAACTGTCCATGGTCTTTGGTAAATTATCAAGGGCATTCCACTTGTAAGCTGCATGAGAATGACACTCTACCATTAGATACACTGGCATATTTGGCAAGTCACACCATAAACTAATGTCTTAATGGCCAAAGTTATCACTGTTCACTGCTTGGAAATACAGGTTAAGTACCCCTAATCCAAAAATACAAAATCCCAAACTTTCTGAGCATTTGACCTGATGACCCAAGCAAAAAAGTCCACACCTGATCTCATGGGATGGGTCATACTCAAAACACAGGTGCACTAAAAATATTGCATGAAACCATGTTTTGGCTACATGTATAACATGTATATGAAACATACATGAATTTCATATTTAGACTTGGGCTGTATCTTTAAGACTTCTCATAAAGTATATGAAAATATTCCAAAAAAAAAAAAATCCCAAATCCAAAACACTTCTGGTCCCAAGCATTCAGGTAAGGGACACTTGTACTGCCCAAAGACCTGGAAAGGACAAACAACTACCAGTTCACCATGGACTGGACCCTGGGCTGAGCACTTTATGAAAGTTCTAAAAATGAGGGGTACCACTCACATTTTACATATGAGGAAGTAAAGACTCAAGAGAAGTTAAGCAATGTGGCCAACACGGTACAGCTAATAAACAGCAGAGGCAAGATACGAATCCAACTCTATCCCTCTCCAAAGATCATTTTTCCAAGGAGCCCCAAAACACAATAAACTGTAAACACATCAAGACTAAGAGGAGCAAGAAAATAATATTAGGGATTCATTCAACAAGCATCAAATGGATTCCGGAAGAGTTCATGACCTTCTTCATAAGCACCCACTATCATAAAGCATTGTGCTTGAAATACAAACTATAAAAAGCACTGTGCCAACAAACCCTGTGCTGAATATTTTGACCACCAACCAACTTATTTTCCACCAAGTCTAGTCAATTCCCAGCGACCAAAAAAAGTTCAATTAAGAAGTCTGTCTTAAAAAGAAATGGGGAAAAGTGAACATACGACACATTTTTATTCACATAAATGAGAACTTTAGTGAAAAAGAAATCGTTGTATAGAAGCAAATTTTACTTAAAAAAACACACTGATACCTTTGAATATAGCTATATAATAAGAATTCTTAAATATTACCTCTAAAAAGCGAAACATCACAGACAAAACATTTTTTGTATGAGGACGAAGATGTTCATTAGTTGGTATTCTGTGAATTATTTCAAGTACTAGCTTCCGCAGTTGCTGGCAAAGAAAAATAAAAGTGTAAAGATAAAATATATGCAAGATATCCAAATTAATTGTCTCACATTCTATAAGTGTCACACAGCTATCGGCATAAAATAAGATGGATCCATAAAATAAGATGGATCTAATTTTAGAAGGAGTCCTGTAAATTATTTACATGTAAGCCAAAGTGTGTACTGAAAACTTTTTATTTTCAATATTTCTACAACTGTGTACCAAATCAACTAAGTTAACCTTTCCTTTCACAATGTATCAGTATTTCTAGCAAAAGGACACAAGCAAGTGAAGATGGAGTATATCTAAGACGAAAGAGCAAAACGTAAACTGAACTTAGTTTAGAACCTCCCCTCATCATCTCCGTTTAGCTCCCATAACATGGTACAATCTTGTCACCTTGCGCCTAAGGAATATTCCCCACAGGCTATACTAAGCTTTCACAGTTCTATCTATGGAGCTGACAACTAGGCAGGTTAAATATGTAAGTTCTTAAATTGGTAAAATACAAAAATGCTCCCTCTAGCAATGAACTTCCACGAATATTATGGCAATATTTTAAGTTTATTTTTAAGAGCTAAATAGTTCTAGAAAAAGTGGCATAATGGGAATGTTCTAAAATTATCAAGTGGAGACAGGGTGTGAAGAATGGGACTGCAGAGAGAAAACGGAATTAGCCATGAGTTATAAGAACTGAAATTTAATAAGATTAGCATTGGTAATAGGTGTGGAAATTGGTATCATTCAATTTTTTTTTCCTTGATACATGTTTGAACTTGTCGGGGACATAGCTCAGTTGGTAGAGTGCCTCGCATGCACAAGGCCATGGGTTCAATCCCCAGCACCACCAAAAAAACGAAAAATAACAGTGAACAAACATACATTACCAACTGGCAAACAAAAATAATTTAAATTGTAAAAGAAATGGCCTGGCAGAGCACAGTAATCCCTACAACTTGGGAGGCTGAGACAGGAGGATCACAAGTTCAAGGACAGCCTCAGCAACTTAGCAAGGCCCTAAGCAATTTAGTGAGACCCTGAGGATGTGGCTCAGTGGGGAAGCACCTGAGTTCAGTACGCAGTTTTAAAAAAAAAAAAAAGCCTAGACAAAACCAAACCTGAGGAGGAAATGGGCTTGACCAAATTATCCAAAAATGACAAAACCTTTAATTTTCAGTGGAACCCTAAGTTTTCTGAATTGTTTTCATTCATAAATGTTTGCAAGCCCACAGCATGACATTTTCCTCTGATACTTTTTAACGGGTTACCTGGGCTGGTTTCTCCTGAAGAAACTGGACTTCTCCGTCTTGGAGAAATGTAAGAAATCGAGGGATGATATGTTCTAGGAATGTAGAATACTGAGGAGATGATGTTACATTCTAATTAGGCAAAAATCAAAGAAAACTCCATTAGTTATAAGCTCATATTGCATTTCAAATTCACATTTTATAATGATCTCAAAGGAATACAAAACATTTTCACAGAGCCAACAATAATTCTGAGTACTTTAGATGTTTTTGTAGTAATAAAGTTTTAAATAAATTAGGATGATTGTTACTTCTGAAATCCAATTTAAGAGAACAAAATTTACTGTTAAAATTAGAAGTACTGAGCAGGGCATGAGTACAAAAAAGGGCGACAAAAAAAATTCAGTATGATGGGAGAAGAATATAAAAGAAAGGGGTTAAACTTTTACCATCACAACAAGCTAGTGAGCAAGGCATCTGGGCAGTTAAATGCAGGGCAGAAGATAAAGTTTGGGGGTCGTTGCCAGGCAAGGGGCACAGGCGTATAATCTCAGGGACCAGCAGGCTGAGGCAGGATGACTGCACAGCCTCATCAACTTAGTGAGGCCCTAGGCTGTTTAGCAAGACCTTGTCTCAAAATAAAACAAAAAGGGCTGAGGACGTGGCTCAATGGTAAAGCATTCCTGGGTTCAATCCCCAGTACCCTCCCCCACAAAAAATGGAGTTTTGACTATCATGTATGGAAATCTTAGAAGACAAGTCTATAAACAACGGGACAGAAAAACTGGCGAAAATCAGAAAGCAGAGTGATGCCCCAGGTGAGGAAAGGAACTACTGCAATTCCTGGTCTATGCAATAGAACATCAGTCTCCCAGAGCCAACTCCAGGCACACAGAATACCACATGGGGGGCAGCCCCCAGCACAGTACAGCACCTAAATAGTTTCTCCCAAGTAGACTGTCACCTTTCATCCCAAAGCTCAGGGCATTTTATGAAACATTTGGATTCAAGGAAAATCAAGAATCAACAAATGGAATGGTATCAAACGAAAAAGCTTTTTCACAGCAAAGGAAACCATGAAGAGCGAGCTTACAGAATGGGTAAAACTTTGACACCTGCACCTCAGATACAGCATTAATCTCCAGGTATATAAAGAATTCAAAAACTTCATACCAAAAAAAAATAGTAAATAAATTAAAAAAAAAAAAAAAAAGCCCCAATCAATACATGGGCAAAGGAACTGAACAGGAACTTTACAGAAGAAATAAAATTAGTCAACAAATACATGAAAAATGTTTTAACACAGCAGTTAGAGAAATGCAAATTAAAACTACATTGAGATTCCATCTCATTTCAGCCAGAACGGCAATTATCAAGAATACAAATAACAATAAATGGTGGAGAGGGTGTGGGGGAAAAGCTATACTCATAGACTGCTGGTCGGACTACAAATTGGTACAACCACTTTGGAAAACCTGGAATAAAACCACCATTTGACCCAGTTATCCCATTCCTCAGCATATACTAAAGGACTTTAAATCGGCATACTACAGTGATGCAACCACATCAATGTTATAGTGGCTCAATTCAAAAGAGCTAAATCTATGGAACCAAAATAGGTGCCCTTCAACAGATAAATGGATAAAGAAAATGTGGTATATATACACAATGGACTACTATCGAATAGTAAAGAAGAATCAAATTATGGCATTTGTTAGTAAATGGATGGAACTAAAGGCTATCATACTAAGTGAAGTAAGCTACTCCCCCAAAACCAAAATCTGAGAATGTTCTCTCTTACTAACACACAATGCGGGGGCAGGGAAGAATAGAAGTTCGTTTGATTAGTCAAAAGGGAATGAAGGGAGGGGAGCTGGGAATGAGAAAGATAGCAGAATGAATCAACATAACTTTCCCTAGGTTCACTTATGAATACATGACCAGTATAACTCCACATCAAGAATGGGATCCTAGCAAGTTATACCCCACGTATGTATGCCAAAATACAGTCTACTGTCATGTATATCTAAAAAGAACAAATTTTTTTTTAAAGCATTCAAGGAAAAGAGAGTCAAGATCTAAATTAGAATGCAGAACTGCCTTGTTATCAGAAAGTCAAGCACATCCACGTTATACCTCACACTAACTACTGATCACAGAGTTTTCAAATATGAATTTCTCTTTAAAACAAAAACAAAAAACACTTAAGGCTAGATGACTAGGTATGGTGGCACACATCTATAATCCCAGCTACTCAGAAGCAGAAGCAGGATAATCCCAAGTTTAAGGATAGCCTGGATAACTCAAGTGAGATTGTCTCTCAAAATAAAATTTAAAAAGGATGTAGCACAGTGGTAAAGTGCTTGCTCAGTACTCACAAGGCCCTGGGTTCTATTCCCTAGTACTGGGGGGGTTGAGGAGGGGATAGATAAATGGACTGATACACATACACACACACACACACACACACACACACACACACATCTTGTCAACTGCTGATGATAATTCTAGTATTTAATTCTTTGAAGAACTCAGTCAACTGAAATTATTTAAATCAAGTATTTATATCACACAGATTTCAAGTCACAATTTAAAAAAGTTCTCAGTACACTACTTCACTTACTTAACCGTGTTAATTTAATCAACGCATCTGAGACCAAAATGCCAGGAACTAACTGTCATACATTAAAAAGGAGAGTAAATCCTCAGAAACTCAAAAGGGCCAGACCTTAATCCAGCTCACATCATGCCAACATGTGTCTGTTCCTGCAGGTTTAGAGAATGCCACAGGATTTCAGCCTCTCAAATAAACTTGCCAGACTATGATTCTCCCATAGGGTTCCCTCCAATAAAATGTAGAATGCAGACTTATCCTTTTCTACCTTCCACCTCTTTTTATAAAGTTTTTAACACCTTGCTTTAGTAGCTTGGGCAAAAGAGAAATCTCCTGGGGTTGGGGTTGTCTAAAATGTGTCAGGCACTGGGTTCAATTCTCAACACTGCATACAAACAAAGGTCCATGACAACTAAAAAATATATATATATATAAAAAAAAAATCTTATATGAGGGGCTGGGGTTGTGGCTCAGAGGTAGAGCACTTGCCTAGCATGTATGAGGCACTGGGTTTGATCCTCAGCACCACATAAAAATAAATAAATAAAGGTATTGTGTCCAANATTAAAAAAAAAAAAAAAAAAAAAAAAGAAAGAAAGAGAGAGAGAGAAATCTCCTTAGCTAGATCTCTAAATATCTCACAATTTTGTTCTCAGCTCAAAGCTAAAAGTTCTTCAAAATTTCTATTAAAAAACAAATACAAACTAAAATACTATCCATTACCATAAACAGAAAAGCATAGAATTCAATCTTACTGGTGTTTCTTTTTCTGTTTTTGTATTACTGGGGATTGAACCCAGGATCATTTGATCCCTGAGCTACATCTCAGCCCTTTTTATCTTGAAGCAGGCTCCTCCTAAATTGCCCAGGCTGGCCTCAAACTTGTAATCCTCCTACCTCAGCCTTCTGAGTAGCTGGGTTACAGGCATGCCCCACTGCCCCTGGCTTCCCACTAGCATTATTTAATCTTTATTAGTCCAAAAGACCAAGTAGTAGCCAGGCACAGTGACGCAGGCCTGTAATCCCAGCAGCTCAGGAGGCTGAGGCAGGAAAATCACAAGTTCAAAGCCTGCCTCAGCAAAATCGAGGTGCTAAGCAACTCAGTGAGACCCTGTCTCTAAATAAAACACAAAATTGGGCTGGGGATGTGGCTCAGTGGTAAAGGGCCCCTGAGTTCAATCCCCAGTACAAAAAAAAGAGAGACCATGCAGAGGCTAAGAAACATAGTATTTACTGTTCTTAACCTTATCAACTCCCAAGAAAGGTTTTATTATCCACACATTAAAATAAGACGTAAGACTTTCTCATCTGTTTATTAGACTAACCCAGATGAACCATAAAGTTAGGCCAAATAGGAAATAGCTTTCTTCAGGTGTTGGACAAGAGGTAGTACTAGACCATAATTTCTAGAGAAGGCAAATTCTCAAGTTGAGCCCCATGAACACTCAGACCTCTGCCCAGGTACAATTTCCTGATGACACTCAGCAAACTCGGACCAAGTGGAGCCCAGATCTGCTGAGCTGTGGAGGCAGAGCCCCAGAGAAAAGTGAACCACTGGATGGTGAGGGGATGACAACCTTCTGTGAGTCCTTGAGGCCTTAACTGAGGGCTGAACTGCACAAACAGGGTAATACTACCTAAAGCACGGCTTTAGGATTGAGAAATAAATGGAAGCACTAGAAATCTAACAAGGTTAGAATGTTGGAGTTCAAGCCTCAGGAGAGTGCACAAACCCACTTAATACCATGAGAACATCTTAGACATCAGAGATTCAGCTGAGGAAGGAACATGCCCTAAAGCAAGGCCTCTTCTAGACCAGCCCAACAAACATATGAGATCAGCCTAACAACTGAACTGCCTAGGACAACAAATACATCAACACTCTTCAGGAGATAACAGAATCTGGAATTCCTACGTCATTTCACACACAATGTCCACTGCATAATAAAAAAATACTAGACATGCAGAGAAAAAGAATGTGAAATGACCCATAGGCGGCCCAAATGTTGGATTTAGAAGACAAAGACTTTAAAGCAGCCATTATAAATAGTCATGTACCAAGTAATGTTTCAGTAAATAATAGGCCACATACATAATGCTGGTTTCATAAGATTTTTTTTTAACATTTATTTTTTGGTTGTAGTTGGACACAATACCTTTATTTATTTATTTTTATGTGGTGCTGAGGATCAAACCCAGTGCCTCATACATGCTAGGCAAGTGCTCTACCTCTGAGCCACAACCCCAGCCCCTCATATAAGATTTTTTTTTTATATATATATATATTTTTTAGTTGTCATGGACCTTTATTTTATTTATTTATATGTGGTACTGAGGATGGAACCCAGGGCCTCACACATGCTAGGCAAGCACCCTACCACTGAGCCACAACCCCAGCCCCTCCATTAAGATTTTAATGGAGCTACAGCTGGGTGTGGTGGCACACCTATAATTGCAAATATTCAGGGGACGGTAAGAGAACTGCAAGTTCAAGGCCAGCCTGGGCAACATAGCAAGACCCTGTCTCAAAGAATGAAAGGGACTGGGGATGTAGCTCAGTAGTAAAGCTTTCACCTAGCATGAGCAAAGCCCTGGATTCAATCCCCAATACTACAAAACAAAGAAAGAAACTGAAAAATTTTAAATATCAAGCAGACTGGATATGACCAAAAAATATTCAATGAACGTGAAGAGACAGATGAATGGATATTTTCCAATCTCAGAAAAAAAACAAAAACAAAGGCATGCAAGGTGGGGCACTCCTGTAATCCCAGCCTCTAATCCCAGGCTCAAGGTCTTAAGCAACTCAATGACTCAGTGGTTGAGTCCCCTTGAGTTCAATCCCTGGTACAAAAAACAGTAACAAAACAAAGCAAAACAACAACAAAAGAAACAAAACAAAACAATATTCCTCAAGAGAAATGAGCAATTCATTATCAATAATGTGAAGAAAATGAACATTGTGTACAAAGTTTCAAATTGCAGTTTTGTCATACAATAAGTTAATAAGTTACAAAGACAATGATTTTTGAGTTACTAAAAAGACTTTCAGCAGCAACAGGAGAGTAAGAAATATAAAATAAAAGCTCATACCTCAAAATTTTCACTAACTTCTTGCATCATTTTTAACTTGGTTTCATCAGCTGTAAGTGGCAAAACAAACCATCAGATAATTGAAATTATGTTAAGGGATGTTCCTAAAATTCCTGGATTTAATAATTTAAGAGAAGCAATCAGATCTTATCAGTTTGACTGTCATGGCCCAACAGAAGACACATAGCTAATTTCCTATGACCAGCCACACACATTCATACTCCCAGACATATGTGTGCATGCACAGATAAGAATACAGGTATACACACACACACCACACACACACACATACACACTCACACGTGCCTCTTTGGGGCTCCAGCTAGTACTACTCATCATTTTGCTTCTCCACCAGGCAAAAAAAAGAAAAACCAGACTAGATGTTACTATTTATCTAAATGTGCACATCATCTGAACTGAAATGAATGATGCATTTCTTAATGACAGAAAGGGTCAACTTACGTGTATTAACATCTGTAAGAGCTGCCACAAACTGAAGGTATTTTTTCATCAGAGTGGTTTGGTCAACCACTGTGGCCCCTTGTGTTGCAACGAACGCCATTTTTAGTTTTGAGCTGGTTTCTTTTTTCAAAAGAAAAATTTAAGGTCCATGAGTTCACCCAGCCTACAAAAAGAAGTATATAGTTAGCCAACTTATCAAGGGCACAGTCTCACAACCTCGGAAAATCTTACCCAAATGCCTGTATTCATCTAAACACTTCTGTACTAATCCAGAATGAACACTAGTCCCTCTGCTCTTTTGAAAATGTTACCCAAATCCATTTTGTCTGAACATGGTTTTTTTAGCGATAGAAGCTTCTCCTTCCTACCATAGTTTCTTCTTTCCCTCAGCCAGGTGTTGGCAAACACTTTCTGCAAAGAACCAGGTGGTAAATATTTTAGACTTTGTGGCTATGCTATGCAGTCCCTATACAACTACTCATCTCAGTTGTAGGCAGCAGGGAGTCACAGACAACATTTAAATGAGTGAGAACATCTGTGTTCTAATGACTATTTATGGATACTGAAATTTGAAATTAATACTCATTTGTCATGAAATATGACTCTTCCCCCCTTTTTTTTCCTCTGCCATCCACTTAAACAATATAAAAACCATTCTTAGCACCAGTAATGTAGTTCAGTGCTAGAGTGCTTGTCTAGCAAGCACAAGGCCCTGGGTTTGATCCTCAATGCAAAATCAATCAATCAATCAATCTAAAGCCACTCTTATTTCAAGAGCTATATGAAAACAAGCAGTAGGCTGGATTTGGTGTGCTGACAGTAGTTTCGCAACCTCTGCCCTAGGTGATTGGCTCTCAAACTTCAGTGTACATTAAAATTTCAGCATACATTAAAATCATCAAACCAACAGCTACCCCAGAAACCAAGAGGCCTAGTAAGCTGTAAATTTTATCTGCACACCAGGCATTCAAAAACTGCTCCTTGAATGAATAAATGCTTCGAAAAGCACCTCTGTGAGTGGGAAACAGGTTGTTGACCAAACTTTTGAGAACTCCTGCTCCATGGCGACACATAGATGGCGACTGGTTTCCATTTTAAGAGCTGTCACAAAAGCATGCAGAGAACCTGGTGAAACTGCCTTTACCCATCCTCCTTACATAACTTCACCCTGCATAGGAGGGGGTTTCCTGGTTGGTTTCTTTCTTCAACAGACCAATAATCCTTCTGCAGGCCTTTCCAGCTCGCTGCCCTGCCGGGTACACTCTAGCAAGTGACAGATGGAGATGCACACTGGGACACCAGGGAGCTCCTCCTGGCCACTCAGAGACAGCAAGCACACTTCTCCGAGGCCGAAAGGAAGCCTTTGGCTACGAACGGCCCAATCCCCAGCTCAGGGCAGGAAACGTCATTAGGGGCACCAAGGCGAGGGGTCTGTCAGTCCTGCAGGACGACTCAACAACCGCTGGCCCCTTTCAGGTCGCATTCCCTCCTCCAAACACCGACACCGCACATCCCCATCCCCGCCCCGAGTAACCCCAAACTCTGTGTGACGCCCCCTCCTGGCCTACGAAGCCCCCCGGTCCTGCCCAGACTTTCCAAAGTTGCAGTCCCTTCTTTATCACAGAAGTCGTCAACCCTGCCATTTCCCAGGTCCGGGAGGGAGAGCCAGGCGCCTCTTCCCGCGAGACCCTGACGTGGAGGAACGCCTGGAGTTGGGAGGCTCCGGAGGCCGGGGGCCCAGACAAGGGCCAGGTGGAAAGCGCAGGGTCGACACCGCGCCCTCGCCAGGGGCAAAGCAGCGCGCGGCGGTGCGCTCCGCCCCGCCCCGTCCCGCCGGGCCTGAGGCGGCGCCGCCGGGCCGGAGGGGGCGCTGTGGTCGCCGCTACCTTCGCTCTCCGCGTCGGGCCCGATGCCTGCGTGGAGGCCCGGAGGTGCCAGGCTGGCCGGGAGACGCCTCTGGGGTACACTGCCCTAATCTCTTGCCCGATCTCTGGTCGCAAACGGCCCTTGGGTTCCCTCTTTTTGTCGCCGTCCCCGGACACTCAGCAACCGCCTTCCAGGCCGCGCTACGGCGAGCGCCGAGGGCCAATCCCCGCACCCCGTAGTCCTGCGCCTCCCACTGCCTGCTCCAGGATGGGACAGGATCGGTTGGGGCCTGAGTCGCCCCGGGCCCTGCCGCCCGGGGTGGGCTCCGCGGGTCCCGGAGAAGCCGGGCACGTCCCGAGCCCCCTCCGCGGAGTCGCCGCGCCGCAAAGGCCTCCCCCACGGCCACGGAACGCGTGCGCTTCCCAGGGCCGTTCGTCCGCCCCCCGCGAGCACTTACCCCGATCCCGGCGGCGGGCCTCCGGCAGCCGGGCCCGCGCCCCAGCGAAGCCCTCGCAGCCGCCGCACGGCTGCTCGCAGTCCCGCCCCCGCTTAAAGCGGCCGCCCGGCAGACGGAGAACTAGGCCTCGGCGCACCGCCCCCAAGTGGGTGCGGCCTGCGAGCGGGGTGGGGCGTCCGCTGCCCCGGTGGGCCCTCCGGCCCTTTAAACCTCCGCCGTGGGGCGGGGCGGGGCCGCTAGCACGGACATAGGGGCCGCCAGGTGCAGTTTCCGTGGGTTCCGTGTGTCCCCAAGCCTCCTCGCAGGAGCCAGGCTGTGGCTTGGGGGATGCTCCGCGGCTGCTGGGGCGGTGGGACCCCGAGGGGCTTCCCGAGTGGGCAACGGTCGTCCCCCGTAGCATCTACCGCTGGAATGAGCGTGGCAGGCAGGGCGGGGTTTCCCCATCCCCCTCCCTTCCTGGGATCCTTCTTAACGCACAGAAGTGGGAGGAGGCAAGGAGGGGCTTTGGGAAGGTTGGAGCTAGATGGAGACTGTCAGCAAAGGCAAGCCCTGGTGTTTTTGCCCGCAGGTGTTCACCAGGGCCACAGTAAGGCCCATTTGTTCTGCAGCTGCGTCTCCTTGAGCTGAACTGCAAAGGACCACTTTCTATCTGCTCCTATTTGGTGGACAGATGCACTCCACCCAGGGCAAAACTGGAGGGAGAAAGGCTGTGGGCCAGGCCACAGAGTGGGGAGGAACAGCTTGATGCCCAGGTGAGGTGGCATGGACCAGACCAAGAGGTGCCTGGAAGGGGAAAGTTCTGTCCAGTCTCACTTAGAGCCTCCACCTATGAGAGAGGTTGAACAGTGAGCTGTACCTGGTAACCCATGTTACCCATGTTAGATGGACAGATTGAAAGTGATGACCTGAACTCCACCACCTCCAATCCCCATTGTTTCCTGTGCCTACACTCTCCCTACTGGTTTACCACTCCCCCAGGGGAATCTTTGTGGTCCTTGCCCAAACTGATAGATTTCACATCTTGTAGTAATTAGAGCTTGCAAAGCCATCAGACACCTTGAAGGAAAATGTCCCTTTGAAAGCAAGTTCTTTTCTAGTTTATTATTGTCACAAAACAAGATGCAACTGAAACCTGAACTGTAAGTGAATGTTTTAGAGTTAATTATTCCACTCTGCACCCCCAACCCCACCCCTGTATTTGCAAGTAAAATCCCCTATGCTCCCTCCACCACTACCCCTCAAAGTAGGAGGTTCAAAGTTGGGGAAAAATGACTGAAAAATCTGAGGGCCTAAAATTTAAGGCTGTTTAATATTTTTTACCAGATAGAGAGAAAAATCTGGGCAGATACACCCTTTGATAAATTTCAGCCTAATTGCATATTATAAAGACTCTGACAGAGCAGAAATTCCCTCACTTTCCTGAGGCCTGAGTTCTATCAAAGTACCTATCACACTGTTATGATTTTTGTCAGTTTTCTTGTCTGTCTCCTGAATTGGAGGTTAGGGACAGTATAAGCTGCATCCCTATCAGGTAAATCACGTGACCCTTCTGCTTAACCCTTGCAAAGGCATTTCAGCTCCTCCCTGTCCTTAGCCACTGTCACCTCCCATCCCAGTGTTCCTGCATCACTGTGGAACCACTGTGCAGCCACTGTGGAATTGCTGTGCCTCACACCCACCCACATTGTTCCTGCCTAAAGCCTTTTGCAGTTAACCTGCCTGACCAGAATGTTCTTCCCTCAAAGGCACAAAGCTGGCTCCTTGTGATCCTTGCTCAATTCAGAATCCATCTCCTCAGAGAGGCCTTCCTTAAGGGCAAATATAAGGAAACCCTTCCCACTCAATTGTCTCCCATAATACTGTTCCCCTCCCCTCCCATAGCCTCACAATCTGAAATTATCATGTTTCCCCTCCTGGACAGTAAGTTCTTTTTCTGTCTTTGTTTACCATTGTATTTCCATTGCCCATTCAATATTGTCTTTCATCAACTAGAACTATCAAAACAAAATATCACAGAGCAGGCAGCTTAAACAACAGAATTGTATTTCACACCATCCTCTGCTCCAAGTAGGAACAGAGAAAAAGTGGTCTGGAGATTGGCCCAAGATTAAGGTTCTAACAGGTAGGCTTCATTTTGAGGCCTATTCTCTTAGCTGCCATCTCACTGTGTATGCACTTGACCTCCTCCTTGTCCTCTGGTGAGAGAGCGAGCTCTCTGGTGTCTCTTCTTCTTTTAAGGACACCAGTTCTATCAGATTAGGGCCCTGTCCTTACGACTTCATTTAACTAGAATTATCTTTTTAGAGGTTTTCTCTCTCTAAACACAGTCACACTGGGGTTATGTCTTTAACATGTGAAGGGGGGAGTAACACAATTCACTCCATAACATGTGCTCTTTTGTCACTCTAACAAATATCTGAGATAACCAACTTACATAAAGAAAAAAGGTTTATTTGGGCTCATAGTGTTAGAGGTTTCAGTCCATGTTCAGTGGGCCCTTGTTATTTTGGGGCCTGTAGTGGGGCAGCAGATCATGGCCAGAGAACAGAGAAGAGCAAAGCCACTTACCTTGTAACTAGAAGGCAAGATAGCCCAAGAGTCCTGGGTTCCACTGTCCCTTTCAGAGGCACACCCCCAGTGACCCAAAGACCTTCCACTAGGCCCCACCTCTTTTTTTTTTATTGGTTGTTCAAAACATTACAAAGCTCTTGACATATCATATTTCATACATTAGATTCAAGTGGGTTATGAACTCCCATTTTTACCCCAAATACAGATTGCAGAATCACATCGGTTACACATCCACATTTTTACATAATGCCCTATTAGTAACTGTTGTATTCTGCTACCTTTCCTATCCTCTACTATCCTCCCTCCCCTCCCCTCCCATCTTCTCCCTCTACCCCATCTACTGTAATTCATTTCTCTCCTTGTTTATTTTCCCATTCCCCTCACAACCTCTTATATGTAATTTTGTATAACAGTGAGGGTCTCCCTCCATTTCCATGCAATTTCCCTTTTCTCTCCCTTTCCCTCCCACCTCATGTCTCTGTTTAATGTTAATCTTTTCTTCCTGCTCTTCTTCCCTGCTCTGTTCTTAGTTGCTCTCATTATATCAAAGAAGACATTTGGTATTTGTTTTTTAGGGATTGGCTAGCTTCACTAAGCATAATCTGCTCTAGTGCCATCCATTTCCCTGCAAATTCTATGATTTTGTCATTTTTTAGTGCTGCGTAATACTCCATGGTGTATAAATGCCACATTTTTTTTTTTAATCCATTCATCTATTGAAGGGCATCTGGGTTGGTTCCACAGTCTAGCTATTGTGAATTGTGCTGCTATGAACATCGATGTGGCAGTATCCCTGTAGTATGCTCTTTTAAGGTCTTCAGGGAATAGTCCGAGAAGGGCAATAGCTGGATCAAATGGTGGTTCCATTCCCAGCTTTCCCAGGAATCTCCATACTGCTTTCCAAATTGGCCGCACCAATTTGCAGTCCCACCAGCAATGTACAAGAGTACCCTTTTCCCCACATCCTTGCCAGCACTTATTGTTGTTTGACTTCATAATGGCTGCCAATCTTACTGGAGTGAGATGGTATCTTAGGGTGGTTTTGATTTGCATTTCTCTGACTGCTAGAGATGGTGAGCATTTTTTCATGTACTTGTTGATTGATTGTATGTCCTCCTCTGAGAAGTGTCTGTTCAGGTCCTTGGCCCTTTTGTTGATTGGGTTATTTGTTATCTTATTGTCTAATTTTTTGAGTTCTATGTATACTCTGGATATTAGGGCTCTATCTGAAGTGTGAGGAGTAAAAATTTGTTCCCATGATGTAGGCTCCCTATTTACCTCTCTTATTGTTTCTCTTGCTGAGAAAAAACTTTTTAGTTTAAGTAAGTCCCATTTGTTGATTCTTGTTATTAACTCTTGTGCTATGGGTGTCCTATTAAGGAATTTGGAGCCCGACCCCACAATATGTAGATCGGAGCCATAGGCCCCACCTCTTAAAGTGTCCCCACAACTTCCCAATGTCACCATGCTGGGGACCAGACCTTTAATACATGGGCCTTAGAAAGACAGTAGAGATCCAAACTCACATTTAGTAAGCAAATGTGGTCCCTGTCTGGAACGATGCCCTCTACAGGGCAGGGATCAACTGAAGCATTAAAAAGAAGAAATCAAGAGGCAGGGAGCAGAACTCACTATACCTGCAAAGCACTTGCCTAGCATTCGAAAGGTCCTGGGCTCAAGCCCCAACTCCACAAAAAAAGAAAAAAAGAATTTCAGGAGCCCCCAAATATCTACTCCAGTGGGCACAATCTGCACAGATGGTCTCTACGGTGGAGTGAGTCAGAGCAATAGCCCCTGCCCACATTTTTAAGAGCCACTCAGCTAGGGGCAGTGGTGCATTCCTATAATCCCGGCAATTTAGGAGGCAAGATGATCACGAGTTCAAAGCCAGCCTCAGCAAATTGGCAAGACCCTTTCTCAAAATAAAAAAAAAAATTAAAAGGACTGCAGATGTAGATCAATGGTAAAGCACCCCTGGGTTCAATTGCCTGAACCCTGCTGGAGTCTCCTGTTACCTTTGCCTTACATGTTTAGTTTCCTGGAGGCTGGCCATTTTGAGGTTCACCTCTGCAAAGAACTTTGCACTGTGATGAATTCATATTCCAGCACCCTGTCCTCCAAAGATCTCTTAGGGGTTTCTTTCTTTCTTTTTTTTTTTTTTTTTATTTGGTGCTGGGATCATACCCAGGGCCTTGTGCATGCAAACCAAGCACTCTTATCAACTGAGTTATATCCCCAGTCCTTCTTATGGGTTTCAACAGTGTAACTGGGTGGCCTGAGATCTGACAAGTCCAGCTGCCATGGGAGAGCTGAGGCTCAGACCTAAAACCATGCTAAATTTAACAAAGAAATCTCCTGGAACCCCATTCCAAGCTGTTATCAGATTAGCTCCAAAAGCATCCCTCAGGAGCTGATCTGGGGTCATTGTCACCAGTGCACTGGCCCCCACCTCCCACAGCTACATTTCCAGGAGAGGACAATGAGGATTTGTTAGGAATGTGAACCCTAGGGCTACTGTTCTTCCAATATCAAAGGTGAGTTATAGCAGCTCACTAGAACCAACAGACTGTAAGTAACCTTCTTCAGGAAGATTCTCATCAACAAGAATTGCCATCCTCACTCTGGATATAAAACTTCCAAATATTTGTCTAAAATGTCCTCTGTACTTATTGCTGGGAGATAGTGGAGACAAGCTAAGAGATATGTGTGAGTACATATGTGAGTCTCTCACTGTGTGAAGGGGGGAAATATTTTAAAATGTTGAACAATTTATAGAAATCTACTTTCTACAAAATGCTTGACTGTAACCTGTGAAGCGGTTTCTGGACACACTTCTTTTTTTTCTGTTTGTAAGTACTGCCTGACCACATTCCTGGATGGAGTTCTCCAAACCTCTCCTCATACTAAGTGATTCCCAATTTTGAATCATTATCTGCTCAAATAAACTCTGCTAATTGAAAGAAGGAGGAATTGACATCAAAGAAGTCAAAGAACTTTCCATAACCCAGAAATTTTAATGAGTCAAAACAGGCCACAGCTACCCAGACCCAAGGGAATGAGGTTTTACTGCCCATAACCTCTAGTCTGTCCAGGGGTCTGTGATTGCTGTTGTGGATGTCAGACCCCAGGGGTCCCCCATTAAGTTTGCTATCAGTGTCTGTTCTGATCAATGCTCACTTTGCCAGGGAAGAGGATATCCCACCTGTGTGTCACCGTGGGGGTCATATGAGATGGTCTCAGAATAGAAAACCAAAGGGGCCAGCATGTGGGAGACTCTCATGGTCATCCAAATGAACTTTCACTGGGTCATGCTCTAAGGCTTTGGGAGATGAGCAAAAGGAGCATCAGCTTTTGCTTTCAGCTATTCAGCAAGCATCTACTTGGCACCAAACTATAACCATTAGGCATACAGACACATGCTCTAAACGTAGGCAAGAATGCTGCAAGGAGGGACAAATTCACCCTCACAGGATATAAATATGGCCTGTGCAGGGTGGGGATGGGGCTATGACTCTTAGGTTAGCAAGATGCATTTGTATTCAGACAGTTTAGAACTGTGCTTTCAAAGCCTGTTGTGGTGGTGCAAGAGGCTGAGGCAGGAGGATCACCTGGACAACATAGCAAGACACCATCTCAAAGGGGTGGGGCAGGAAGATGCATAGATAGGTCAGTGATTCCAGGCAAGCGCCACTGTATCCACCTTGAAATGATATTTTGTATATATTGAATAAAATAAAATATAGCAATAGCATTAATTTCACCTTTTTTGTTCTTTTTTAAATGCGGCTACTACAAAATTTAAAATGACGTGTGACTATATTTCTAGACAACTACACTTAAAAGTTGAAAGACTGGCTCTCTGAGAGGACTTCCTGTCCTTTCTCCACAGACTCCCCCTGCAGGCCTGGAGAAGAAGCTAACTGTGCAGCTTGTATGGGGTGGAACAAACAGGTCCTGAGAGAGCCCAGAGAGATGCCTGTGGAAAATACTGGCAAACAGGGAGTTAAACAAAGGGTTGCTTCAATTTCAGCTTCAGGGTGGCCTTGAAGGTGGCCACTGTAGAATTATTAAAGTTACATATATATAAAACAATAAATCTTATTCTGTTTAGTATACTTTAAAAGTCACAACCAGACCTTTGTATCATGTTAGTTTTAAATATCTGAAACTGTAGCCTTACCTTTATTTCCTTCTCAATCCCTTCAAATTCCTGATGAATAAATGAAACTCTCCCAAGCCCTTAAGCAATTCTGAGGATGACAGCCAATACTAATTGGATGCTTACTGTGTTCCTAAGCACTGTTCTGTGTTTTGCCTTACAACACTCTCATGGGGGTCAACACTATGACTATCCCTAATTTAAAGAAAAAAGAGACTGAGGTACAGAGAGGAAAGTGACTTTTCCAAGATCATCCAACCCCAGGGAGAACCCAAAGTCTCCTGATTCCTAGGCTTGATGTTTGCCACCAGTGTGGCCATTAATGGTACAGAGGAGTGACATCTAACAATTTTGACATTTTCTAATGGGGCTTCCTCAAGTTTGTACCCCCTCCATCCCTCTGAGATGGGGGTCCATCCTCAGGGGAGCCCACAGCTGTTCCAGAGATGGCCCTTTGTATGCCTTGATGCCAAGGCAGAGGATCATGCAATGATTATCCATCGGTGCCTGCTGGGCCTGGGAGGCTATCCACTCACTTCACTGTGTGTAGGGATCTCTTCTCAAGTGTAGGGATCTACAGCAAGGTAGAGGCACAGCTGAGACCACGGGCCTGTCAAGCCCCAGGCGGCTCCCAGGAGATTTGTTCTGCCCTGTGATGGTAGAGGGAAGCACCTACTTAGGCTTCAAGAGCATAGGTCGTGATCACCTTTTATGGTGCATGTCGGACCCTCGCAAGGCTTTCAATGACAACGAAGTGATGGGAGATCCAGGTAGGCATGAGCCCCGCTTTACAATAGGAGCAAAGAGGGGGTACTAGAGCAGATGCAGGGTCTGTGCGCTCAGGCCCCTCTCTCAAGAGGAGTTCCAGGCGGTTCCAGGCCCTGTGCCCAGCGCTGACAAGCAGCAGGCGACGTTTTCTGAATGAAGAACGATCTCTCCAAAGGCGAGTGTGCGGTAGGTTGGCTCTTGGGGAGGCCCGCGG
>NW_026000136.1:1422229-1492711 GCF_001458135.2 Marmota marmota marmota
GGAAACGGGCCCGGGCGGTCCTAGCGCCACAGCACCCCAGGGAGCACCGACAGATTGCCCACAGGGCTGCGTCTTTCCCTTAAGATGCCACCTTGATCTAGGGAGGTTTTCACCTTGCTTGGGTTGGCTTTGTGGGTAAAGGGATGATATTTTAGAGCCCGGGAGGCCAGTCTGCCATTTCCTAACTGGGAGTGATTTCTAAAATGGACCCCCAGCTGACAGGTTCCTTCGGGGCCCACCATCCAGAGGCCAGCACCAACCTTCCAACACATTGTGAAATCAATAAAAGGACCCAGATTGGAGAACTGAGAGACAGGTGGAACGTGGGCAGCTATGGGGGTAGGGCGCCACAAATGGAATACCAAGATTTTTCAGTAGCCCTTACCCATAAAAGAGTGGTAGGGAGAGGAAGGAATCTAATGCACATTTGTAGAAGAAAAGCCAAAAGGTAAGAAGAACCTGCGTCTTAGGCATGAATTAGGAGAATTTGGGGAAACTGTGCTTGGACAGGATCACTTGCTTCCCCTTGGAAATTCATACAGAAATCGAGTCTCTTATCCACTCGGGCTACATGTGTCTAGAAATTGGACACATTTTTTTTAAAAAAATAAAACGAATTTTGATACAAAAATAAAATAAATTATTTGGAAATACATATGGTTCCTAGGCTGGCCAATTGCATCCTTGATAGAGTCAAAATTAACAGTAGCTGAGGCTGGAACTGGGGAAGTACTTTCTCCTCCACCCATTAGAGATCAGCTTGATGGATGCATCCAAACTAGGATTTATGCATCAGAAGTCCATGTATTGGACTGGTAATCATGACAGGTTATTGGTCTTAGGGAGGTATTTTGGCTTGTCTACGTGTGATCTGTGAAAGGGCAGATATAGCCATTTTCTGGAATGTTCTGGGGCCCCACATGCTGTATTGTGGGAAAATGTACACCCCCCAAGTGGAGGCCCTGGATAGCTGGTGGGTGAGGATTTCTTCCAGGGCCCAGCTTTGGGGGCAGTTGCCCCTTTCATTTTTGCTTTGGTCACTTTAGCCATGGATCACCTGGGAACTAGTGTCAATCCCAAGCCCTCTCCTGGCAGTTCTGTACTCAAACCAGAAAAGATGGATTTGGATAGGTCAAGCAGCAGCCCCTGGGCTTGGTTTCCTTCAACTGTGCTTGGCTCAGCCTTCAACAGACACCTCCAAAAGCCCTGGCAGAGATGGTGGGGGCTGCTGTGAGTTAAGCCAGTGTTTGCATCCATGTCTGCAGTGGCTACAGCCCCTCCCTGCCCCCCCCCCCCAGTCCCAGCCGGCTGCCCTCCTGATTCCGTTGCGGTGGCAATGGATCTGCGTAGTGTGCTGACAGGCACCCATCTCACTGCAGACGCAGGACGGCCATTAGCATGCAGCAGAATGTCCCTGCCACCTGTCAGTCTCTCCCTAGTCTGTGCTTCTCAGGCAAAAGATGGGGGGTGGCAGGAGCCAGAGGGAGAAGGAAGGAGGTGGCCTCCCATCTGAGCTCCCTCTGCACCACTGGGCCTGGCTGCCTCCAGCTAGAGAGAGGGAGACTGGAGCCCAGCCCTGGGGTGCGGATTTGCTGGGTGGTCCTGGGCAGCAGACCTCTGATCCTCAGTGTAATATTCACACTGTATTTTCTTGGGTAAGTTTCCACCACCATGCTTGGAATTCTCTCTTTGGGGTTAAGACAATACTGGTCTCCTTTTCAATGCCAGAATTTCCTTGGACGTGACCTTGGCATCTTGACTCCAGTGCCTTTGTCATTCAAGAAATGGCCCTGAAGGAAAGAGACTCAGAAAAGGGAATGTGGGACTTGGGTGAGAGGAGAGGTTGGAGCCAAAGTCCCCAGTGGAGGCAGGTAAAGTTGCTATGGGAGTGACTGGGGCACAGTTGAAAACAAACTCACCTCCCAGTTTTGCTGAGAGACCAACGGGGGTGATTTCCCCCAGGCCAGGCACATGTCCTGCATTTCTGGGTCCTCCCAGCACCTTCGGAGGTAGCATACAAAGAAGGGGCTCAATTGGTAGCACCTGGATGAACAGTCCTTGGGGGCAGTGCCAGGTGGGCTGGTCCCTGTTTCGTACCTACTCAGTCAGTACTTTGCTGAGCACGGAGGAGTTGGGGATGACCCCTGCTCTCAAGGAGTTCAAAGTACACTGGGGGAGAAGAAGGAACCTTCATTCATTATGGTGTGTGACAGCGATAAGCTCAGGCTGCCCAGAGAGTGCTGGGGCCCAAGGGTACACAAAGGCTTCCTGGAAGATGTCGTGTCCATCTGTGTGTGTGTGGGGGGGGGAGGGGTGTTTGCAAAAATTAAAGTGCCACAGTACAGATGTTCCAAGATGTGAATCTGGAGCCATGCTGAGGCTAGCCCGTGAGCATGTGGTCAGATTGTGCAGGAAACTGTCACTGGGGTGGTCCTGGACGCTAGGGACCAGGGACCAGGGTGGAGCAGGAATCCAGACAGGGCTGCATGCCAGCCTTAAGCAATGGGATGGAGTAGGGATGGAGAGGCCAGGAATGTGCCAGATGGGAGAAGCTTGAATGGCGAAGACCTGGGATCCATTCTAGGGATAGCTGGCCCCTCCTCCCCCAGGAGAGTGAGGGGAGAGAAGCTACAGGGATGAGGCCAGGGCTGGCCAGGAGAAGTTTGGCCAAGGATATCTGTACCTGAGCTGAGAGTGGCCAGTAACCACAGATGACAGGTAAGCGCTTGGAATGTGGCTGGTGTGACTAAAAAACTGAACTCTTAGTTTTAACTAAATTTAAGCAATCAAATTTGAATAATTTAAACTCCATCCAAATGTCCAATAGCACTATTGGTAAGAGTGAGGTGGTGTGAAGTAAAATAAAACCTGCTGGAGGAATAATCATGCAAATATTGAAATTGAGATTACTGCCACCACGGACATGCTTTGGATATACTGTCCTGTGAAAATAAAAGAATTCAAAATTGCATGCAGAGTGATTATGACCGGAAAAACTTCCATGCGTGAGAAAGATGCGTGAGGACAACAGTGTGACAACAGCTATTGTCTTTGGGAGGCAGGATAAATAATGGGACATGTCTATTATTCTTGATGCCTATGCATTATTTTTATGATGGAGGCAAAGCTTACTTTGAATATCTTACCTGTTTATATAAAATATTCTGCAACTGTCTAAAATACATGAAGAAAAATGACTCGGGACAATGCCCATGAATTTCACTCAACTTTGTTTTCCAAATTTGAATTTTGTTCAACGTTAAAGTGTGTCCAAAGAATGGAAATGTAGGCATTTTTGGGGGGTGGGGGGAGGGTATCAGGAATTGAACTCAGAGGCACTGGACCACTGAGCCACGCCCCCAGCCCTGTTTTGTGTTTTATTTAAAGACAGGGTCTCACTGAGTTGCTTAGCATTTGCTTTTGCTGAGGCTGGCTTTGAAGTTGGGATCCTCCTGCCTCAGACTCCTCAGCCACTGGAATTTCAGGTGTGCACCACTGCGGCTGGCAAAATGCAGGCATTTCTTGGCAGCAGTTATTCTACAGGGGCAGCTGTGCTGGCCCCTCCTGTGACAAGCAGTGGCAGTCACTTTGTAGGTATAATAAGTCTGCCCTGGTTGGGCTGAGCCATCCACATGCTTTGTAAGCCCTTGATTGGCACGAAAGGAAAATGAACTTGGAGATGCTGTAAAAAGCCTGGGATTTGGAGTCAGTTGGACCTGGCTTTGAATTCCAGTTTGACAACGAATGTGCTGGATCAGGCAAGTCATTTGAGCCGCCTAAGCCTCAGGTTTCCCACCTGTAAAATAAAATGCAGTAGTCCCCCTTATCCCTGGTTCCGCTTTCCAAGGTTTCAGTTCTCTGACGTTCTCCTGCATGGTCGTTTTTCAATAACCCTCCTTCCGATGAAATGATCATCAGATCAACAGTAGCCTGATCCTATGTCATGATGACATTCAAATAGGCATCGCGTCATCTCACATCATCACAAGAAAGGTAAGGACAGTATATTTTGAGAGCAGAGAGGCCACATTCATATAACTTTTAGTATGTTGTTAAAATTCTGTGTGTGTGGAATGGGGTGGTGGCTCAGTGGTAGAGCGCTCGCCTTGCATGTGTGAAGCCCTGGGTTCGATCCCCAGCACCACATAAAAATAAATAAATTAAATAAAGGTATCGTGTCCATCTACAACTAAAATATATATAAAAAGTTCTGTGCGTGTATGTGGTACTGGGTATTGAACCCAGGGTTTTGTTTTGTTTTTTGGTACTGGGGATTGAATCCAGAGGCGTTTAACTACTGAGGCACATCCCCAGCCCTTTTTTATATTTTATGTAGAGGCAGGATCTCACTGAGTTGCTTAGGGCCTTGCACAATTGCTGAGCCTCTGGGTTTACAGGTATGTGCCACCATGCCTGGCCATGAGACAGGGTCTTGTGAGGTTGACCAGGCTGGCCTCAAATTTGTGATCCTCCTGACTCGGCCCCCAAGTGGCTGGGATTACAGGTGTGCACCACTGTCCCTGGTTAATTCTACTCTATTGTTAATTTCTATTGCTAATCTCTTGTTGTGTGTAATTTATGCATTGGTTTATCATAGGTATGTATGAATGGTGGTGGGGGGAGAAAGCATTTGTGGGGTTTGGTTCTGTCTTCAGTTTCTGACATCCACTGGTAGATCTGGAATAAGTCCCCTGCAAATAGCGGGGTTCCACTTTGCGAGCATGGATGCCCTCCCAAAGGTAGCTGAGGGGCTCCTTTGCCTACCTCCATAATCTGTTTCTTGGCTCCTAGGCATGTATGAACTCAATCTGACCACCGACGGGCCTGCCACTACAGGAGCAGAGGTGACCATCTCAGCCAGCCTGGTGGCCAAGGACAATGGCAGCCTGGCACTGCCCACTGATGCCCATCTCTACCGCTTCCACTGGATCCACACCCCACTTGTGCTCACTGGCAAGATGGAGAGCGATCTCAGCTCGACCATCCGCGTGGTGGGCAACGTGCCTGGGGAGTTCCCCGTCTCTGTCTGGGTCACTGCTGCTGACTGCTGGATGTGCCATCCAGTGGCCAGGAACTTTGTTGTCCTGCCCATCACAGGTGAGGATCTTTCCTGGAATATGAATTTGCCTTCAGGTGTTTGGTGCAGAGAAATACATGCAACCTCAGTAGTATACCAATTATACCCGTGGATTCCTTCTCTATTGTCTGTTGAGTTAAAAGGGGTCAGGAAATACTAATACCCTCTGCAGGCAGAGCTATGCTGAAATAGACACTCACAGCACATATTACTCCTGGAGAATTATTAAAACAATCCTGTGGAGAACAGCTCATCAATATATATATATATTAATGGTTATAAGCTCTTCTTGTCTTGCATTCAGTGATTTGTTATTGATTCTTCTCACTACACCTCTCTCTCTCCCTCTCTCTCTTTCTTTTCTCTCTGTCCAAGAGATTCTGGGCCTTTTGCTCTTTTGCAGCTTATAATCTAATAATAAATTTATATTCAAGAAATAAGCCTCCATTTGGCAATGTTTTGTGTACTCAGATGTTCATTGCAGTAGTGTTTATAAGAAGATATAAAGGAGTTAAGTGGGCAACCGTTAGGGGACTGGTTAAATGTATTGAAATAATGACCCTTACAGTAAGTTTGCAGTGTCATGGGTAAATCTGCATTCTCGTAAAATTACATAGAAAAAAAAAAGCACAGAATTGTAGAACCAATCCAATAAGTTGTATTTTTTCTTATTCATATTCTTTTTATTTTTATTATTATTATTATTTTGGGAGGTACCAGGGATTGAAGTCAGGGGCACTCGACCTCTGAGTCACATCCCCAGCCCTATTTTGTATTTATTTATTTATTTATTTTTTGGGGGGGTACCGAGGATTGAAATCAGGACCACTAAGCCACATCCTCAGCCCTATTTTGTATTTTATTTAGAGACAAGGTCCTACTGAGTTGCTTAGCTCCTTGTTGTTGCTGACTCTGGCTTTGAACACTTTATTCTCCTGCCTCAGCCTCCCAAACTGCTGGGGTTACAGGCCCAGCACCTTAGGTATGGAGATGCAATCTGTAGAATTATGCATTTTTCTAATTTCATCTAACATTTTGAAATGCATTTTCCCTCCAGTATCTTTGGGGGAATTTGTTCCAGAACGCCCATGGATACCAAAATCTGTAGGTGCTCAAGCCCCTTATATAATATAGTTGGTATCTGCACACAAACCACACACATTCTCCTGTATACTTTAAATCGTCTCTAGATGACTTATAATACCCAGAACAATGTAAATGCTATGAAGTGTGAGTCTGTATTGTTTAAAGAATAATGCAAAGGAAAGAAAAATGCCATCCATCAGTAATGATGCATTTTTTCCCCCCAGTATTTTTCTACCAGAGTTGGTTAAACCTGTGGATGCAGAACCCCTGGATACAGACAGCTGACTATATTTCCCCAAAGTTTCTTTCAAAGCCTGAACTTCCCGGGCATCTTTTGTGCCAGGAAGTTCAGGGTCCTGGTGAAAGGGAAACAGGAGTGCAAACTATGTATGTAGCATATATTGTGAGTATCCATACATCAGGGGGATGACGTGGATGCTTGTGTGTTCAGGGACCTGTGAGGTCCCCTCTTCCCGCCCAGCTCTGAAAGCCAGAAGGTCCAGGTAGGGAGAGGCTGCCTTGCTTGCTAACCATGAGCAGCTCCCAGTCTCCTCTTTCCCAGTCCCTCTATGGACTCACCTTTCCTCTGTTTCTCCCAGAGTTCCTCGTGGGGAACATCGTGGTTGCCCAGAACACCTCCCTGCCCTGGCCCAGCTCCTACCTCACCAAGACAGTTCTTAAAGTCTCCTTCCTCCTTCATGACCCAAGCAACTTCTTCAAGACAGCCTCCTTTCTCTACAGCTGGGACTTCGGAGATGGGTAAGTCTTGATGTAGCCTCTTTAACGTCCCAAAGGCATGGGTGGTAGCCGGGGTCTCTTAGTGCCTGCCCTGCTATCCCTCCTGTGCAGAATGCTCCTTACTCATCCACCAAACCTTTCTTGAGCACCTGCTCTGTGTCGGGCCTGGGGTCCCAGGGATATTCATGAACTGGTTGCTGGTCCTGCCTTTGACATGTTGCAGCCCAATAGAGGGGGGCCATCTGTGCCCAGCACAGCCCTTAAGGAAGGTCAAGGTAGGTAGGATTTTTCTTCATTTGATTCTGATGGGCTCCAAGACTAAATAGGGCCTTCTTTATATATTTTGCAAAGGCTCAGGTCTGTAGTGTCTTCCCTGAAAATTTATTCTGGGAGTATTGCAGCATCAAAATATATAAGAAAGAAGGTCCTGTTGGGGAAATTACCCAGAAAGAGGAGAATAAAGGAAAACACACACACACACACACACACACACACACACACCATAGATTTTAATATTCCACACTCTGACTTTGATATTTCAGAGACAACTGAGGTAGCAACAGAGGATTTTCATAACACTGTTTGAATGAAAAAAAATATTGTTTGTTTCTATGCAGAACTTTGGACCTAAAAACAAAATAATGTATGAGTATTTACAAATATGTAAAATAAAATCACATTCTAGAGCCTAAAATGCCAAACATCCCCTAAAAGAAAATGTATAAGCTTCGTGTTCCAATCACAGTACAGACCAGAAGTTCACAAAATTTTTTTTTTTTTTGCTCACAAACCTAATGCACAAAAAGTTGTAGACCAGCTTGGAGGTTAGTGAACTCTAAAATTAGAAGGAATCATCATCCGCAAGGCTGCCCTCACTTCTGAGACTGACTTGCTCAGCTGGAGGGAGCACCGCCCTCTGCAGGAACATCGTCTCTTTTGCTAGAGTTTGAGTCTGATATGTCCCTCAAAGGTCCCCAGCATGTGCTGTTGGGAGGTGGTGGAACCTTTAAAAGGTGGAGCCTAGTGGGAGGTCTTAGGTAATCAGGGGCATGTCCTTGAAGGAGACCATGGGATCCTGCCCCTTCTTCTCTTTTCACCCCATCATGAGTCAAATGGGCCTTTTCTGCTGTGTGCTCCCTCCATGATGTACTGGGCTGCCACGGGCCCAAAGCAGTGGGGCCAACCAGTCATGCTTGTGAGCCAAGAGGAATCTTTTCTCTTTATAAGCTGATCATCTCTGATATTATTTGATACAGTAACAGAACACTGACTAATACAACCTCTGACACCAATTGCAGGTTTGATGATGGAGGGTTCCCAAGACCATGCTAAGGTTGGATAATTGCCCAGAAAGTTTCACATGACCTATTGGTCTCAGAATAATGGTTTAATATTAGATTTCATCATGAGCTATTAGACTCATAGGTATGGTTTAATATGGGATTATGGTCTCACCCTGTGATTCCATTTAACCATAATTACCTCTTTAAAGGCTCTATCTCTAGATATGGTCATACTGGGGGCTAGAGCTGTAGCATATGAATTTAGAGGGGACACAGTTTATTCCATAACAGGGCTCTGTTGCATAGGAATGACTGACTACCCATGTGATTGACCTCAAGCTCCATGTCAAGTGATACCATGTGACTCAAAGCCTCCAACCTAAATGTGTCTACAGCCCTCATTGTGCCTCAAGGGCTTGAGGTCACCCTAAATGTGCCTCAGCCAGGGCTTGAGGTCAGCTGGCCCATTTCACAGATACAGAAACTGAGGCCAGGGAGGGCAGGAGAAGTCCCAACTCACCTCCATTCCTCTGGGTAGGGCTCTGATGTGAATGAAAGGCTGTGTGTACTCCAAGAAGGAAATGGGGGCAGACACTTGGCCTCATGCTGCGCAGGGACAGCTGGCGGGACCTGAGCACTTCTATCTGCCAACCACATGAAGCCTTCACCAATGAAACTCCAACTAGAAGCCCGACCCCCAATGTCCAACTGCAGATCCCTTTTCCTGCCAAGGGCCAGGAAATCCACAGTCCAAGTTTCACCACTCAGTATCGTTAGACTATCCAGAAGGACCCTCAGGCAAACAAAGATACCCCACCAATTTGACATTTTAAAACATGATTCTTGGGGATTGGAAGTTTAGCTCAGTAGTAGATCATGTGCTTAGCATGTTCAGGGAGGGCTCTGTTTTGATCTTAGCATCATCACTATCAACAACAACAACAACAACAACAAAAACCTTTTAGGTCGAAAGAAACTGTGATGAGATAATATTAGAAAATAGTGAGGAGGGGAACATTGTGCATACAAACCTAAGAGAATATCTGTTTCAAGGCTGTAAACAGAGGCAAATGCATAGTCTTAAGTGTTTTCATGATTATTTTTAAGGAAATTGAAGATTAAAAAAATTCAACTCATGGACTTAGAAGGGAAAAAAATATACAAAAAGTGAAAGAATTGACATTTATCAAAATAAAAAAGATAAATTACAAGTAGAAAACCAGAATTGATAAATTCAAAAAAATTTTTTTTTTTTTTTGCAAAAAATGGGGCAGAGAAAATAAAGTGTGGAGATCTCCAGCTATTATTAATTTATTGAAAGGAGAAAGTGTGCATTTACACACGAATTTAAAATCCTATCAAGGATTTGAAAGTAGCGATCACTATGGGTATAGTAATACTATTTTTTTAAAGTGTAAGGTATTATTTTGTTTAATTCAAAACTCCATGCTAATCTATTTTTAAATGATAGTGAATGGAATGATATCCTAGGAAAATGTAAATTACTAGAATGACTTGAAGAGTTATCTCTAAGAACCAACAAGTCAGGTGACTTTATTAGCAAGGTATTTTAGGCTTTCAAAGATCCATTAAATATCCTGTTATGATATAAATTCCTCCAGAGCAGAAACCAAGATAGAGACTCTCTTGATTTAGTCTACAAAACTAACACAGCTCAAACTAGGAAACTACATGCCATTTTTTTTATCTTACATCACTTCATTAAGTTAATAATACACCAGAGTCAACAAGAGTCATGCATGTCTGAAATTGTCACCAAATCCTTTTATCTTCAGAGGAAAGAGACAGCAGTCTTCAGACCCTTACAGAGGTCCAGCCCAAGAGTCACCTCTCCTTCCAAGCTGTAGATTTCATGTGAAAACAGTTGCCCAGTGTATACTCTACCCCATAATGTATCTGTATTTCTTTTTCCTTTTGGTACTGGTGATTGAACCCAGGGGCGCTTAACCACTGAGCCACATCCCCAGACCTTTTTATTTTTTGAGACAGGATCTTGCTAAGTTGCTTAGGATCTTACTAAGTTTCTTTCTTTCTTTTTAAAAAAATTTTTTATAGTTGTAGATGTACAGAATACCTTTATTTTATTTGTTTATTTTTTTGGGGTGCTAAGAATCAAACCCAGTGCCTCACGCATGCTAGGCAAGCGCTCTACCACTGAGCCACAGCCCTGGCCCTGGGTCTTGCTGTTTCTGGGGCTGGTCTTGAACTTGCAATCCTACTGCTTCAGCCTCCCATACTGCTAGGGTTACAGGCATGCCCCACTGTGCCTGGCTCTATCTGTATTTCCTTTAATCAAAATATAACTATGGGGGCTGGGATTGTGGCTCAGCGGTAGAGCGCTCGCCTAGCACGGGTGGGACCTGGGTTCAATCCTCAACACCACATGAAAATAAAGGCATTGTATTATGTCCATCTACACCTAAAAAAATAAATGTTAAAAAAAAAACAAAACATAACTATGGGGGCTGCAGTTGTAGCTCAGTGGTAGAGTGCTTGCCTAGTGTGTGTGAGGCACTGGGTTCGATCCTCAGCACTACATAAAAATGAATAAATAAAATGAAGGTATTGTATCCATCTATAACTAAAATAAATAAATAAATAAATTTATTTAAAAAATCCATGCCAGGCCCGGTGGCGCATGCCTGTAATCCCAGTGGCTTGGGAGGCTGAGGCAGGCAGATCGCAAGTTGAAAGCCAGCCTCAGTAACGGCAAGGCTCTAAGCAACTCAGGGAGACCCTGTGTCTAAATAAAATACAAACTAGGGCTGGGGATGTGGCTCAGTGGTCAATTGCCCCTGAGTTCAATCCCCGATACAAAAAAAAAAAAAAAAGTAACTATGGCCCAAGGTTATGTTATCTTTTGTACAACCTAGTTTGAGAAGCATCAAAGTCAACAGTACTAAAAAAGGAACTGTATTATTTTAGTTCATCATTTTAATATGTCAAAGGGGAGAGATTATGGGATCATCTCTTTAGACATCAAAGAAGTGTTAGAAGGAGCAGGATTGGACGTTCTGTGTGATCTCAGTAAACTGGAACAGGAGTTGCTAGATAGAATCAACACAGACACGGTACCGAGTGGTGAAACTTGGACTGTGGATTTCCTGGCCCTTGGCAGGAAAAGGGATCTGCAGTTGGACATCAGGGGTCGGGCTTCTAGTTGGGGTTTCATTGGTGAAGGTTTCTTGTGGTTGGCGGGTGGAAGTATTGAGGTCCCAACAGCTGTCCCTGTGCAGCATGAGGCCAAGTGTCTGTCCCCTGTTTACTTCTTGGAGGACACACGGCCTTTCATTCACATAAGAGCCCTACCCAGAGGAATGGAAGTGAGGTGGGACCTCTCCTGTCCTCCCTGGCCTCAGTTTCTGTATCTGTGAAATGGGCCAGCGGACCTCATGCCCTGGCTGGCTGGAGGTGGAGGAGTAAGGGGCTGCTGCTGGGATGACCGGTGTCCTCATCAGTAGCCACATGTCACCATCGGCTGCCCCCACTCTGACAAGCCCACGAATCTCCTCTGAGTTATAGGAAGGGGAAAAGACCCTCCATCTTCTTCCTCTCTCCTCCCTGTCCTTCCAGGACCCAGATGGTGACCGAAGACTCCGTGGTCTATTATAACTATTCGATTATTGGAACCTTCACTGTGAAGCTCAAGGTGGTGGCCGAGTGGGAGCAGGCAAAGCCAGACGCCACCAACAGCATTGTGCAGAAGACCGGTGACTTCTCTGCCTCACTGAAGCTGCAGGGTAGGTCCCCGAGGAGCCCTGGACTCCGCTGCCTTCCTGATCACAGTGACCCTCGCTGTCGCTGGCCTGAGCTTGGATGCACATCGCGCCTCCTCATGCCCTACACCCCCTGAGCAGTCTCCACTGGTATCCCCCGCTTAGGCGAGGGCACCCAAGGCTGCATTTGGGGTTCTGAGGCTGCTCAGTGGCAGGGCTGGCATTTGAGCCCAGGTCTTCCTGCTCCTGGAGCCTGATTGTGATCAGACATCTGCTGAGAGCTGGAAGATCCCCTCTGCTCCCTGTTGCCTGATCACATCGACTTCCAGTCGATTTCTTGGTTTTGGATGGTGCTTTTCCCACAGCACAAGTGACAGTTCGGTGGCAGTGAGCAGGAGAGCTGGCCTGCGCCTGCTTCTCTGAATTCCTGTCTCCGAGCTGGCCTCAGCACCTATTGCTGACAGGGGAGGTGTCCTGGACAGACCTGTGACCCTCCCTTGGGACACAGAGGAGAGGAGAGGGTGGGTCTGGGAGCTCCTTGACAGTAGTGCTCAGCTTTTGAGTCTAACGGGGTCCTCTTTCCTTACAGAAACCCTTCGAGGCATCCAGGTTTTGGGGCCCACCATAATTCAGACCTTCCAAAAGATGACAGTGACCTTGAACTTCCTGGGGAGGTGAGTGAACCCTAGAGTGCACTGCCAGTGCCCTGTGACCCTTTTGCACTTTGACAGAGGCTCCATCCCCTGAAGGCCCCAAGTCTGAGGGTTTATGGAAGGATGGTTCCACTCTGCCCCTTAGCTGTGCTCTGGGGACAGCTGTGGGCACAGCTCCTTTCTTGGAGTTCTAGGAATGAGCAACAGACTCCCAGAAAGCCTGCTGCACCCTCTGGCCTCAGGGATCTTGCACCAGCCAGCAGACGTGGGCGGAGTCTGCTTTGCACCAGGCTCTGTTCTGGAAGCTGTTGGGAGAGTGCATAAGAGAGCTGTTACTTCCCGCTGTTTGTCTGCAGCAGCGGACAAGGGGGGACCGGAAACGGAAGTAGATCATCCCAGCAATGTGTCACAAGCAAGCCCCCTCAGGGGACCCAGCAGGGCTCTTGGCCAGAGCAGAACGAGGCTGAGGCTGTAGAAAGTGAGGAGATGTGGAGATGTTGAGTGTGTGTTCTCTACAAAGCTGCCCTAGGGCCACTGAGTGAGAGAGAATGGCAGAGGTCAGTGATCAGGACTCAGCCCTCCGAGCACTCTTGTGCCCACACGGGGACATATCAGAGGTATGCCAGGCCAGGCAGAGTGAGCAAAGTATAGAGAGTAGGAAGCCATTGAGGTTGGCATTTGGCAGCCTTATTTTTTTTTTTTTAGTACTGGGGATCAAAGCCAAGGGTGCTTTTACCACTCAGCTACATCTTTAGCCACTCCCCCATTTAAAAAAAAATTTGAGACAGGGCCTTGCTCAGTTTCTGAGGCTGGCCTTAAATATGCGATCCTCCTGCCTCAGCCTCCCCAGTCACTGGGCAGCCCTGACCTTTGAGGGGCTGTGAGTGTGCTTTCCTCAGGGCCTCCGTGTGTGAGCTGGGAATGTTCTTTTGACATTTCTCCAACAGGCTTGCGTTCTCTAGCGTCCGAGACGGTGCTATGCAGATAAAGCAGACTGGTCACATCCTATTCAAAGGCCTGCTATGCCTTAGATCCTGCTTAAACACCACCTCCTCCAGGAAGTCTCCCCTGACCTCCTAGTTCAGAACGTGGTGCTCCCCCTGTGCTTTGGAAACAAGCTTCCCGTCCCACTGTGCTTCCGGAGCATGCCAGGTTCTGCCTCACTTAGCATTCGGTGCAGGTCTCAGCCCCACTAGCCTGAATCCCCCTGGGGGTCCATGGCTTCTGCATTATCGTGCCCCCCTGGTGTGGAATATGGGATGTTGGGACCAGGATGGCTTGGCGTCCTGTTCTGGAAAGGACATTGAAGTTCATGCCCACCTGGCTCTTCTTGGACTTGGTCTGTGCTTCTTCCTTGCTGATCCTTATCTCAAAACCTGTCCCCTTCCCTTGCAGCCCACCTCTGACCATGTGCTGGCGGCTCAAGCCCGAGTGCCTGCCCCTGGAGGAAGGAGAGTGCCACCCCGTGTCTGTGGCCAGCACAGCTTACAACCTGACCCACACCTTCCGCGATCCTGGGGACTACTGCTTCAGCATCCGGGCTGAGAATGTCATCAGCAAGACACATCAGTATCACAGGATCCAGGTGTGGCCCTCCAGTAAGTGACCCCTCGTCTCCTGCTGCAGCTACAGGCTGACCTTGCCAAGGTCATCAACAACCAACCACACCCTTGTTGACCAACATGGCCAATACCAGCACTACCACTCTACCCTCAGCAACCAACTCTACCAATCTCAGTACCAGCACCCATCCATCTACCAGTACCACCGTCAACACCTGCACCACTAAACAAACCAAGCCAACTGCCACCATTACACACACGCCTAACAATTCTTCCAGCACCGTCATCATCATCATAGGAACAACCCCATCAGTATTCCCACCAGATTGCCTCAGGCATCTCTGCCCCACCCACTTCGGTGAACACCAGTCTGCATGGTGTTTCACCACTGACCACTGGACCAAGACCATTTCTACTGGGCCATCCAGGACCCCTCAATGTCAACTCTCATCACCACCATTGTCAACACCCCTCCCACAGGTTACCAACCACATGTGTCCCTGACATGAACGCTCCTGCACTAAGTGGACCCCCACCATCCCAATGTTCCCTCCTTCTCCCCCACCCCCTGCCCTGGTGCTATTGCCACCACTAAAATCAGCATCCCCCACAGTGACTTTGCCCAGCACTCAGGGCTGTGGTATCTTCCAGGGAGTATGAGTGACCCAGAAAGTGCCAAGTGTGGTTGAGAACTCTGGGACCTCAGGAAAGTGCATCCTTACAAAGAGGGGACAGTAGGATTCTAGGACCTGAGGGGCGGTTTTCAGATGCCCACATGGTTCCATTGTCAATACTACAAAAGGGAAACCAGATCTGGAGCTCAATGTGAATCTGAACACAGGTATCCAGACTCTTGCTCCAGTACTCTTCTGTGGGGGTAGGAGTCTGTCTCGGGGCTTCTGAGCTCATTCCAAACTCTGCCAGCTATGCCTGTCCCCAAGGCTGGCCTTGTAGGTCTATTCAACACTGTCACTGCCTGCTCCAACCTCCCCAGGACCCCCTGAATCCTTGAGAAGATGTAGTGCTCAACTCCAGGCCCTGGCTGACCTGTGGGCCTCACTGGGTGCCTTGGGCTCTGCTGCCTGCAGTCACCTCTGGGTGCTCCCCTAAGTTCTGTGGAGAAGATGGTGGTACAGGAAATCACGCCATATTTTCCTGGAAAACAGAGCCTCATGGCAGAGGGTGGGGGAAGAGTGAGAGGGAACCCGCACTTCCTGATGACCTACTGTGTGCTAGGCACATCCTTGCTTCTTATATTGCTACATCCTCACTGTGGCAGCCTCATCAATGAGCATTAGTGTCAGGTATCCTGGGTAGAGCCAGGAATCAAACCCAAGACTACCTCTGCAGACACTAGGTTCTTTCTACTCTGCCATCTGCTTCCCAGCAATAGACTTGGTGGGTAAACCCAGTACTTCCAGATGGGACAGTTTGCAGCAGAGGTCACAATGCTGCTTAGAGGTTCCCACAACATGGTGCCCCTTCCCCCAAGCAAGTCACCCAGGAGATCAAGGAGGAAGTGGTGATGTCTCTTATGGCTCAGACTTGGGAGTCATGTGTTGCATTCTGTCCTTGGCTGTACACTAGGAGCCGGTCCCTGAGTCCAGCCCAACACTCAAGGATGGGTAATCTATGTTACCCTCTCAGAAGTGACCTGAATAACTTGTGGGCATATTTTAAAACCTCCATGCATCTCAATATGTTTTTTTATCATGTCTTAGATTTGCTCGTTGAGGTTGTGTAGTTGGGATATGTGTACGTAAGATCACTGTTGGAGGTCAGCTCCTCTCCGCGTTATGAGAGCACTACCATTTCAGCAGCAGCTACCCAGCCCCATAACTTGTGCTGTCTCACTCCCAGGCATCCAGCCGGTTGTCTTTGCATTCCCATGTGCCACACTTATCACTGTGATGCTGGCCTTCATCATGTACATGACCCTGCGAAATGCCACTCAGCAGAAGGACATGGTGGAGGTGGGTGCTCAGTAGACTATAAGCTGAACCATTAGCCCCTGCCTGGGAAGGATCTCTGGAGTGGGCCTGGGGAGCCAGCAGGATGCCTGGAGGGGGTTCTGATATTAGAACAAGGCCCTGGGGTTTGGGATGATGTGCCAAAGAGGTATCTACAGATTGGGCAAAATTGGTGAGTTGGTGTCCCACCTGACTTACCTCCTTCTATGCCCACCCTTTGCACAGTATATGTAGTGCCAGACGAGCATGTCTGTGCACATTGCCGCTAGGCTGCTGAGCTTTTAAGGCCACCTAGGGACTCCCAGTGGGTGGTGATTGACCCGTGGGGTTTTGTTCACTATAGGTGGCTGATTTTGACTTTTCCCCCATGTCTGACAAGAACCCGGAGCCGCCCTCTGGGGTCAGGTGCTGCTGCCAGATGTGCTGTGGGCCCTTCTTGCTGGAGACTCCATCTGAGTACCTGGAAATTGTCCGAGAGAACAATGGTCTGCTCCCACCCCTCTACAAGTCTGTCAAAACTTACACTGTGTGAGCGTCCCCTGCCTATCCTGACTCAGTGTTGACCGATTGCCAACTGGGAACTTCAAGGAGAGTGGTGTGCGTCACAGAGCAGGAGGAGTTCATGTGTGGGGGGCAGTTTGCCCAGGCCAGCCATCCCATCTGTATAGTCCAGCTATTGCTGCAAGCCCCTCTCAGTTACCCCACCCCCAGCCACTCTCCCATCTGTACAGTCCAGCTACTGCCATAGCTCTAATCACCCCACCAACCCTCTGCCAAGCGGGACTCTTAACACTTGGCATGTTCCCTTTTGACTTTCCCAGGTGGATCTGGTTACCACTCACCCATTCCTCTCATGTTGGTACATCTACCTTCTTTTAGGAATTCATGCTTCCCTTCCCAGGGCAGCCCGGCTGATGCCAGAGGGCTAGGAAGGAGGTCTCAGGTGACTTAGGATACACAGTGAAAGATCATAGCTGGGTACAATCGCGGAGAGGAATACACACACAGAGAGAGATACGTGTCACATGGGCATCACAGATAATTTGCTCTCTATTTATTTGTTCCACTGCTGGGAGGCACCTGAACTAGAACTGGAACCCAGGTGAAATTTGAACCCCCCCACTCAGCCCTTGTAGCTCCTGGGTCTGGCCTCTCCATTTGTGCTGTGTCTCTGAAGCTCCCTGATCCCATTATGAGGCCATGTTACCCTGACTTTCTTGCTGGGGATGGAGTAGGAGAAGGAAGAACACTTCCGGAGCACAGAATGATTTATAAATTCACCTTCTTTTATTGAGACCCATAAGTTCAATGTCCATTGAGGGAAAACCTTGCAGCAAAAGGAGAGAATGGAGCCAGTGGGGACTTGGGTTCCCAGTGTGTGTGTCTGGAGAGGGTGCACTTTGCCTATCCAGCTGCTCCCAAGGTGACCTTGAGAAGGAAGAAATGGGAGGGTTACAGCCCCCCTCTCCTCCCCTCTAGCCTAGTGACATGGGGGACACAGAACAGGTACCCAGGGAGATGATGATCAGGCCCAGGTGCAACCGTCCAGGTGTGCCAGGGGCAGCCTGCACCTGTTGGG
This sequence comes from Marmota marmota marmota, assembly GCF_001458135.2. Classification (NCBI taxonomy): domain Eukaryota; kingdom Metazoa; phylum Chordata; class Mammalia; order Rodentia; family Sciuridae; genus Marmota; species Marmota marmota. Next base: position 1,439,915 of record NW_026000136.1, read on the forward strand.
GAGAGAAGGGCAGGACCGTGGGGGTAAGGCTCTGTTGCTGTGACCGTTTGCTCTCAGACTTTCATGCTGAAAATAGCATTCACAATGTCGTGCAGCTCATTCCCATGAAACACTGCCATCGTCCCCAAATAAAGCTTAAGTGCTCTGAATATCGCCAAGCACACCGGGTGTGGCAGAATCTCTTTTTCATGCGTGGATGTTGGGGCCTTGCAAATGGCCAGGGGGGTACTCAGATCCAGTGGGACATCCCATTCTGTTCTGTGGCGATGGGCAATGACTGGAGCTCATTAGGATCCCTGGAGGGGGGGTCCATGTCCTCTGGTGACACAGTCCGGTCTGAGATCCCAGGTGGATGCTAGAGTCTGAGAGGGAATTTAGGCCACCCCTGGGAAGTGGCTGGAAACCCAGATCTCTGGGCACCACTGCACACCTGAATCGGGACCTAGGAAGGGGAGCTGCCCCCTGTTTTCATAAGCCCCAGGGACTGCATAGCATGGGCAAGTGTCAGAACCTCTGGTCTCTGTGATGCTGTCAGTTGGGATGTTCATAGTTAATTGCGGGAGCTCTTGTTCAGTGACAGTTGCATTGAAGAGCTTTGGAGTGGGACCTGGGGTTCTGCATTAACAGGAAGTCCTTGGGTGCTGCTGATGCTGCTGGTCCTCAAACCATACGTATAGCTACAGAGATCTGAGTCTAGATGCTTCCTTTGCTTTGTTCCTTCTGTAAGAGGTTTGGAACTTTCCCTCAACTGCCTCGTCTCCCACCAGCCAACAGCCCCAAGCTCCAAAGAATTTGACATGGGTGGGAGTGGCCCCTGAGGATGGAGGACTGTCCTTTGTCCCACTTGTGTACCACCATGAATGAGCAGAGTCACCTGGAATTTTCCCACCTTCAGCATCATTTTTTCAAATTTATTTATTTATTTTGGTACCAGGGATTGAACCCAGGGGTGCCTGACCACTGAGCCACATCCCCATCCTTTTTTATATTTTTATTTAGAGACAGGGTCTCGCTGAGTTGCTTAGGACCTCACTAAGTTGCTGAGGCTGGCTTTGAACTCGAGATCCTCCTGCCTCAGCCTCCCCAGCTGCTGGGATTATCGGAGTGCCCCACCAGGCCAGGCAGCATCATTGGTATTTAAGGGAGGTGCTGCCACACCACCCTTCCCCCGAGCCCCAAGCAGGGATCCTTGACTTATTTTAAAGTATTTATGATAGACAAGAGCCAGGTGTTATTTCAGAACAACTCCCTGCTAGGACAGTCGGTAGCTCCTCCGTACCCTGCACCTGTTTCCGAGAACCCAGAATAAGAGAAAGCAAACTCCTCTCAGGGATTTAAGGGGGGGCTGCTCCTACTTAAAAGGAGGTTACATCTCTGCACAAAATCACACAGGTGTTTTGTTTTCATTATTGATTTTAAAACAAATTATCAACCCCATAAAAAGGTTAGCTAGAGGGAGCCATTGGTGGAAAATGAACACTGTCGAAAGAAAGGTCACTTGGCCAACCTGAGATGCTCGCAGCTGTGAAAGGATTCAGTAGGAAGGTGTTTGGTTTGCAAAATTCGGGGCTGCCGAGGCCCTGGGTGGCGGTGGGGGTCTCCTTGTCTAGGCAGGCAGAGCTGAATGCTGAAGGTCCCTCTCTGCCCTAGGCAAGGCAGGTCTTTCACGGTGCCCCCCAGTTTGTTCATACTCTCTGGGAGCTTTTCTCTGGGCAGGGGGCAGGGTTGCAAGAGTAGGGCATCATGGGGGAGGTTCAATGCATATCTCCCGAGCAGCTCCTGGCCCTGCTCTGGCAGGCCTGTGGCCCCTGTCCAGCACATCAGCCTCTCCCCGCCACCCCCCCTCCCATGTCCTCATTAGTAGAATTACAATCCTATATCAGCTCTCCTCCCACACCACACCCCCGGATGACAGGCCTGGAGGACAGGAGGGACTGGAGCATCTATTCCTATCACCCTGCAGTCCCAGGAGGGACCTGATTTATCTCTGATGAGAGAGACTGAGTTCCCACGACCAAGTTCCATCAAGAGTGTATCCATTGATTTTTATTTTTTCTTCAGTGCTGGATGTGGCACCCAGGACATGAACATGGTAACCACTGAGCTCCATGTCCAGCCCCAATTGATACAATTTTGCCCAAACTAATAAAAATCATATTTTCCGCCAGGTGTGTTGGCACACCTCCGTAATCCCAATGGTTTGGGAGGCTGAGGCAGGAGGATTGCAAGTTCAAAGCCAGCCTCAGCAACTTAGCCAGGCCCTAATCAACTTAGTGAGAACCTGTCTCAAAATAAAAATAAATAAAAAATAAAAAGGGGCTAGGGATGTGGCTCCGTGGCTAAGCACTGCTGGGTTCAATCCCTGATACAAAAATAAATAAATAAATAAAAATCTTTCTTTTAGGAGCCTTGCAAAGGCTCAGTAGAGTCCCCTCTCAACCCCCTGGACAAGATGGGGCATCTTGGGAGAGTTCTCAAGCCTGATATGATTAAAATGTATTTCCATGAAAATGTAGACAAACACACATGGACTGCTTTGAACAGTGTCCCTGCCAAATCCATGTCCACCTGGAACCAGTATATATGACCTTGTATGGAAAAATGGCCTTAGCCAAGTTAGGTTGAGTTCATTCCAGACTGGGGTGGGCCCTTCTCCAATGACCAGAGTCCTTAAGAGAGAAATGTGTTCAGATCCAGATTCATGGGTAGGGAGAAGAGCTATGTAACCATAGAGACCAACTCTAAGGTTGCAGGGTAACCATGGAAACAGAGATTGGAGTGGTGCATCTACAAGCCAAGGGATGCTAAGCACTGGCAGAACCCCCAGGAGCCAGAGAGGCCAGAACATGTGGCCTTCCAGAGGGAACTGTCCTCGCTGACACCTGGATCTCAGATTTCCAGCCACCTGAGCTGTCAGAGAATACACTTCTGTAATGAGCCACGCAATTTAAGGCACTTTGTTACCTCAGCCATGGGAAATGAACATACTCTCTTATGTCCCTTTGGGTATCTCACACCCGCTATATCTATCCAAGAGGAAATTCTTCAGATGAAACCCAGAACCCAGCCACTTCTCCCCCCACCCCCACCACCACTGCCTATCCCTGGTGGAGCCTCCACCCTTCCATTAGGGGCCACGTGCCCCTTGTTCAATGCTAAGTCTGTCCTCAAAACTGCAGCACATCATCATTGGTTTTGGTTTTGGTTACCAAGGATGGGGGAGGTCAGTGACATGCACAAAGTTCTCGTGTTCCTTTGCCTGGTACGGTGAAGGTCCTGAAGAACAATGCCCTGTGTATTTCAACCTCGCTGGAAGAGAGGGTTGCAGATGCTCTCACTATAAGGAAATTAAAAAAAAAAAATATGTGAGCAGATTACCCTGCTCTGAGTATTGCACATGGTGGAATAATTGAAATATCACACTGTATCCCATAAATACACACCATTACATGTTAGTTTAAATTCTTTTAATAAAGAAGGAGGTGGCACCAGAGCCATATCCTCCTTTGCCCCCAACCTCCCATCTTAGAGTAAAGCCAATGTACTTCCTGTGGTCCCCAAGGCCTGCACATCCTGTACTGTGACCTCACTGACTTCACCCCTACACCTTGTCCATTCCCCGGGTGGGATGCTTTTCCCTAGAGACGCACAGTGCTCCCTCCCCCTCCTTCACACATTCCCCAGTCTGTGAGGTCAACCGCCCACCTCCCTGTTCTACCTGCCTCCATAGCTTTTATCATCTGCTTTACGTTCTACTCATTTAACTTACTTATTCAATCTCTTTCTCCATAGACTATAAGCTCCAAGAAGGAGAGAACATTGCCTTCTCTGTTTATTATTTCTATTTCCAACACCTAGAATGATACCGAACACATAGTAAGTGCTCATTAAATTTTGGTGACAGGGCAGGAAGGGGCTACTCCCTGAAACTTATGTTGTAACCTCATAATGTCTGGGATTTAGGAAATAAAAGACTCAAAGAAAAGGACTTGATGTCTCCTTAGGTTGTACAGAAGGACAAGGTTTGGGCCAGGTGGTGATGTCCAGGTACCAGGACACAGAGGCCTCCCTGCCTGTATCCTGGAGAGAGGCACCGTTGTCTGTCTGAAGGAGATACAGAGCAGCACGATGGTATCTCAGATGGGCTTGTCCATTTTCAGAGCAGAAGGCTGCTGGGTGGACCTCAAGGCAATGCCTCTGGGCTCCACATTGAGGGCAGGTCAGAGTGTGGAGGTGGGAGACAGGGCGGGGGGCTGTGCTGGAGGATCAAACTGGGCTGTGACCTGCCTGGCTCCTGAGCAAGGGGCTGAGGAGGTGTTGGGGCCACCAGGCAGGGTCTGGGCCGTAGGCTCTTAACCTTAGATGTGAATCCTTGGAGAGAATTCACAAACTTGGAGGGAGAAATTACATATTTATTGTTATAAACTTTTTTTGGGGGGGTACTGGGCATTGAATTCAGAGGCACTTGGCTACTGAGCCACATCCCCCAGCCCTGTTTTGTATTTAACTTAGAGACAGGGTCTCACTGAGTTACTTAATGCCTTGTTTTTGCTGAGGCAGGCTTTGAACTTGAGATCCTCCCGCCTTGGCCCCCAAAGCCGCTGGGATTCCAGGCATGCGGAATCATGGTATGTCTTCCCATCACAAATCTAGGCCCCCAGATGACAGTGCTGTTAGTAGTATCTGTGACTTTGTGATCTCATAAATCACAAATATTTTCTACAACATGTTCCAATAATGCCGATCTCTCAAAAATACCATTTACAGGCCCAGGTTATGGCTCAGTGGTAGAGCGCTTGCCTAGCATGTGTGAGGCCCTGGGCTCCATCCCAGAAACCACATAAAAATAAACAAATAAAGGTATTGGGTCCATCTACAACTACAAAAATATTTAAGAATATATCATTTACATTGATCATGGTTTTAAAATGATGGCTTATTGGACCTGCTTCTGGGCTCTATTTAAAGGATTACATATATTACTGTGACCATTTGGATAACTGTATTTCAGTATAATGGGTTTCCTTTGGCATCCTATTATTTTATTTCATATGCTTTTGAAAATGTTATTCTAAGCCCACTTGACCAGACGTAAGGGGTTCACAATGCCAAGGTTCTGAAGTCCTAGCAGCTGTTCCCTAGAGAGACCTATGTGGGTACTAGGGGTGGTGGGGGACGCTGTTTTCTGCAGGACAGAGGAAAGAATAAAGGACCCAGGAGAACAGGCTCCGTGTCCCAGGGTCTACCTTCCTGCAGTACCTAGCATGTCCAGCAGGTGGCAGCCCCTGCCCAGCCATGCCTCCTGGCAGTCTCTGGCACAGCCTGGGCCAAGTCCACATGGGGAAGAAGAGCGCCCCATCCTGGCAGCTGCAGTACCTGCACACGTGTGCACACACCTGCTCACATGCATGAACACTCACATACACGCCACATACACACACATACTCACATTCACAAAGGCAAAACAGCCAACCTGGCAAGCAGCTTTTGCAATATTTAGTCCTTCCAGGACAGGTATTTTGGGGACTCTGGTCCTTGGGAGGTCTTTCAAGAAGAAGAGCTCTCTTGGCAGGGGATGTGGCTCAGTAGCAGAGCACTTGCCTAGCATGTGTGAGGCTCCGGGTTCACACTGCCCAAAAAAAAAAAAAGTCCCTTTGTTCTGCTTCTTTTTCTTGCCCTGTAGCTTTTCTGAGGCCTCCACAGGTCAGCACAAGCCAACGGCCCCAGCCTCAAAATAATCTGCTCTCAGCAGAGGTGGGGAGTGGGGTGAGCCAGTGGGGATCTGAATTGTAGCCTGACTCTGTGACCTTGGGACAGTCAATCTGTCTGAACTTCAGTTTCTTCGCATTAAATGATGTATATAAAGGAGTCCGTAATCCCAGCAGCTGGGGAGGCCAAGGCAGGAGGATGGTGAGTTCAAAGCCAGCCTCAGCAAAAAAGGTGCTAAGCAACTCAGTGAGACCCTGTCTCTAAATAAAAATATGAAATAGGGCTGGGGAGGTGGCTCAGTGATTGTGGGGCCCCTGAGTTCAATCCCTGGTACCAAAACAAACAAACAAAAACAATGTGCATTTGGACAACTTCACAACTAAATGGGCAAAGAGCTTGAGTAGACTTTTCTACAAAGAAGATGCATATCTGGCCAATAAGTGTGTGAAAAGCTGCTTCATGTCATTGATCATTAAGGAGATGGAATCAAAACCACACGAGATATCATTTCTGTACCCTCTGGGATGACTATAATAAACAACCACAAACAACAAAAAACACCCAGAAAAAAACAAGTCTTGGTGAGGATGTGGATGAAGAGAAACCCCTTGATCAGTGCTGGCAGGAATGTAGCATAGTGTAGCTGCTATGGAATAAAATATGGCGAATCCTTGGAAAGTTGAACACAATTAACGCACCTGGCCATTTCACTGATAGATATCTATGCTTAAAGAACTGAAAATGGGGAGTAAAACAGATACTTGTTCATGAATGTTCATAGCAGCAGTATTCACAATAGCCAAAGCACTGACACAACCAAATGTCCATTAACTGAAGAATGGATTTCACACAAAGAAAAATTATTTAGCCATGAAAAGGGAAGAAGGCAAGACACATGCTACAACAAGAATGAGCCTCAAACATGATGCTAAGAAAAAGAGGCCAGTCACAAATGGTCAGGCATTCCATGATTCCATTTATATGAAATGTCCAGAAGAGGCAAAGCCATACAGACTGGATTCAGGCTGGTGGTTGCCAGAGGACTGGATTGGGGACTGCAGAACACTGAGTGGCTGCCTCCTGAGGATGCTGTGTTTGAGGAACCAGGTGTGGGACCAGACAGTGGTGGGTGTGCACACGTGTGCACACGCTGAGTGCACTAAATGCTACTGAATCGTTCACTTTCAAATAGTAGTGTTGCGTGTTATGCAAATTTCTCCTCCATTAAAAATGCCAAGCAGGGTGGGGAATGCCTGTAATCCCAGCAATTTGGGGAGCTGAGGCAGGAGGATCACAAGTTCAAGTCCAGCCTGGGCAACTTAGCTAGACCTTGACTCAAAATAAATAAATAAATAAAAAGGGCTGGGGGTGTAGCTCCGTGGTAGAGCACCTTTGGGTTCAATCCCCAGTACTGGAAGAAGGAAGAGGAGGAGGAGGAGGAGGAGGAGGAAGAGAAGGAGGAGGAGGAGGAGAGGGAGGAGGAGGAGGAGAGGGAGGAGGAGGAGGAGAGGGAGGAGGAGGAGGAGAAGGAGGAGGAGAAGGAAGAGGAGGAAGAGCAGGAGGAGGAGGAGGAGGAGAAGGAGAGGGAGGAGGAGGGGGAGGAGAGTGAACAAACACATGCATTTTTCCAAGCATCCAGAGAACATTTTAGAAGTATCCACAGCCCGCCACAATCCACCCAATTCAGCATACATTCTCCTCCTTTCCCTGCTTGCTGCCCATGGCAAATGGCCATCATAGAAACCAAAAGTGTTAGATTCTGCAGGGACAAGTGAGAGTGGAGATCAGAGAGAACGACCAACCCTGTCCCTGAGCTCAACTGTCCTCCCCGACCTCTTCAAGATCCCAGCTGGACTCACACAGTCCCCTCACCCTGGCGGGCTCCTGGGGTGAGCACATTGTTGGAAGGGAAGTTCCCAAGGGAACGCCTCGCTCTGGGCACATCTTTCTGACCTGCCGTGTTCCAGGTATCAGGGACACTGCAGCCCAGGTGTGGGAAAGCCCTGCTGGGGCCCTCACCAGGCCCGGGCAGTCCCCTCGCCTGCTAACCAGGGCCTTCGCTCCTGCTATGCCTTCAATGTGCTCCTCCCTCTGGGAACTCATGTTGACATTTGATCCTAGTGGTGAGACATCAAGATGCCACGAGGTCTCTTCTCGTGAGTGGATCAGTCATTCATGCAGCTTCCCGATTCCTGGGTTCACGGGTGATGGCCAGAGCACATCTGCTTTAAAGCCAGTTTTCCTGGGTCTCTTTCAAGGTCCTGTCTCTCACCACCTTGGAACTCTGCCCGCAAGAAGCCATTCCCCACGTGTGGCCTCTGGACCTTGGACCAGATCCAGGAGCCCCAATAAAAACTCTTTTCTTTATTATAACAACCTGGTCTGTGGTATTCTGTTGTCAGTGACAGAAAATGGACTGAAGTATCTGCCCTGGGGATACATCTAGGCCTGGGGAGGCCTTTAGAGATCCAGGATGCATTGACCACTGGGTTCCACGGCCATCACTTTGGCTCTAGTTGGCTGCTGTCCCCTCCCCCTTAGGCCGGTTTGCCTCTACTGACCACCTTGTGTTTGCTCTTCTTCTCTGTGTACTGCACATGTGTGCATGCCCCTGTGTGGGGGGCATGTGGACCTGTGTGACTGCTGCACAGGGCACATGGTGGCCTCTGGGAGTGATGGGCTGGGACCCTCAGATAGCAGCAGGTGCTGGGGCCCAGGCTCCAGCAAGGGGACGTCTCAGTGGAAGCAGGACTTTCAAGATGGCAGAAGGTGAGGGAGGACCCAGGTGGGCAGGGCAGCTCTAGTGGGGCCTTGGGTGGGGCCGACTGGCCATGTGTCCTTCTCCGTCTTCCCGTTTGCAACACAAGAGGTCGCAGACCCCCGGTGAGGGTGAGGGAGGTTTCCACCTTCTCTGGCTTGACCTTTGAATAGAAACTTGGGAAATGCACAAGCCCAGCTTAATTCTGTGCTTCAGATGGTGGGAGATTCTCCTTGCAAAAAGCCCCACAGGGCCCCACAGTTCATGTTCCCTTTAAATGGCCCTTAGTCTTGGTCTCCAGGTCAGACCACATTCTGGGCTCCAGATGCCTATGTCTAGTTCTCTCCTTGACTTTGCCCATCTTCCCTGTCCAGAACTGGACCCAGGTCTCCTCCCGCAGGACTGTCCTCTGAGCTGGAACCTTGCCCATCTGGGGAAACCTCATCTTTGCATTTTCTTCCAGTCATTCCCCAATCCCTGGTGCATTCCCAGGAATGGTCACCAGTGGGTGCTATAAGCTCTTCGAAGAGGAAGACCAAAGCCTGGTCCCCCATTCCCAGGTCCCAGAGCACAGGACACTGTCAGACAGGAACCACAATCCCTGGCCTGGCTCTTCCACTGGAATGTTTCCCAGGCTGATTCTCAAGGACTCTCTAGAACCTTCAGCACAAATCCCAACTCCCCTGTCATTCAGGTCCCACTCCCCGCCCCTTTGGTCTTACCACACTGTTCACTCCTTCGTCATGACCCATGAGGTCTAGGCTGGTTTCCCATCACTATAATGAACTGTCTGAGACCTAGCAGCACAAACTGCTCATCTCATGCCTGGGAAGCAAAAGAAGAAGAGATGGGGGTCCCACAATCCCTTTTGAGGTCATGTCCCCAGTGACCTAATGAACTTCCCTAGGCCCCTCCTCCTAAAGCTCTTAGCACCTCCTCGGGGAACCAAGGGTAGACAGACCTTTTAAATCGGGCTTTTGGTGATACTCAGCATCCAAACTATAGCACAGTCCAAATCACACCCACTTTGGTCTCAGGGTTCACCCTCACCCATTCAGTCAACAATCAGAATGCTGAACACAGCCAGAGTCTCGTGTGAGGCACCTTGGCACGTTGCATATTCTAAGTGGAAGAAAATTTGAGGCACAGAGGATGCAGGGAGGACCCTCATCTCCCCCCACCGGAAGCAGGTCATAGACCATCATGTGAGCCCCACCCCCATCCCTGTATCTAAAGACCGAGGGAAGAGGGGGAGAATCTGGCACACAGCCTTGCTGAGTCCTCAGTTAACAAGGGTTGGCTCTACCTCTTGTCCAGCCCCATTTCCCACAACTACACCATCGTTCACCAAACCTAGAATAGAAACACTCCGGTTTAACTTTTTCTTCATTTCCTTGTGAAAGGTCCTGTGTCATGTAAAACCCACATTAATTACATTTATATGCTTTTCTCCAGTGGATAGGATTTTGTGTGTGTGTGTGTGTGTGTGTGCCAGGGAGTCTGGGGGAGAATTCAAAGAGATAAGAGAAAAAGACATTTTTTCCTCCTGTGTACCCAGCTGGTGCCTCACTATACTACAAGGACAAGGACAATCAGCTGTGCCCAGAGTGACTGCCAGATGTTAATAGTTACTAGAAAAAAGATTAATGACTGCTTTCTGTTTATTCTTACATTTCACAGGCTTTTTTTTTTTTTTTTGATACAGGGTCTCGCTAAATTGCTGACACTGGCCTTGAACTTGAGATCTCTCTGCCTCAGTCTCCCCAGTTGCTGGGATTACAGGCGTGCGCCACCACACCGGAACCTTCTTGTCATTTTCAAAGTCAACCAATTAATGAGGGCAGTGTTCTTAGGCCACTCTTGGTGTTCTGGAAAACAGCTTATTGCAAAGATTCGCCTGCCTCTCCTTCCCTCTAGGGCTGAGAGAAGACTCAGGGTGCTCCCTAGTTTACCTAGGACAAGACAATGTTATGCACAGACCCTTAACATTCCCTTTCTTTGCCTCAAAAATGGTCGACTGAACTTCTTGTCCCCATTGGTCCAATCAGAGCAAAATGGTGATTAGCCCAACTTGGATTCAGCTTCTGTGAAACATCTTCCAGACAGGGCCGACCTTCTACCCATGTCCTCACACCTGAGTTTTCCTACCTGCATTTACTCCATTCTATTAAACATAACTCAAAACATTCTTTGTATTTACTTCGTGTGTGTGTGTGTGTGTGTGTGTGTGTGTGTGTGGGCGCGCGCGCGCGCGCGCAAGCCTGACCTTTGAGCTGCTGGCGGACATGGTCAGAGGCCCCGCCCCTGTGGCCAAGGTCTCTTTCTCCCTCACTGGCAGGAATCCTTTGGATAAAGGGTCTCCTTACTAAACTGCAATTTGTTGTTATTTGACACTCCTGTTGTTGGAGATTGTTGTTGCTGACTCAAGTTTCAGGAGGTGCATCCGGTAACATTGGGAGTCTGTTTATCCCCCTCCCCCAAGCTCCCAGGAAACAGAGGCACAGGATTTCTATCAACATGAAGACAACTCAGTTGTCCATCCTGACAGTCAGATGGGGTGGTTCCCCTGGACCCCACCTCTAGACCCAGGGAGAACCCCTCTTGTTCTGCATTCCAGATACAAGAGGGGAAGCAGTGATCCTCTGATACAAAGAGGCTCAAGAACCTAATCGCACAGTGATTTCACCTACCAGAGAGGCATAGCCAAGGTCACAGAGCTGGGGGCGGTGCAGCTGGGATTCGAACCCTCAGCCTGCTGGATTCCTTGCAAGCAAGCTTCTTAGGCTTCCGAGCAGAGCCACTGGTTCTCAGGCCTTCAGGTGGCCTGCCCATGCCTGGATTGACCAAGCGGAAGCTGGGCAAGGAGTTTGGGACTGAGCTGCAGTGGTTGCTTTGACCACTAGAGGGCACCCAGGCTCCAGCCAGAAGGGCTGGGGCCGAAATCCAGGTTCAGGACCCTACCTCCCCTGTTCCTCTATCCTAGCAACAGCCCTGTGCAGGTGAGGCCAGATGGGCTACCTGGGCTCAAATCCCTGCAAGCCCTGCGACCTTGGACAAGTAGTTTTTCAGTACTGAGCCTCCCTTGCCTTATCTCAGCTGGGAGCAATTATAGCACCTGCTAGCATTGCAGCACCGGCCATGCGCCACACACTGAGGGCACAGTAAACATCAACAGCTGCTATTACTACCATCTACCCCAATCTACAGACAAGGAAACGCAGGCCCAGGGAGCCAGGGCTACCTGCACACGTTTTTGTGCACAAGGATTGAAACTTCCCCACTAAATTCTGAATAAAAATCTGTCTGGCAGTACTGCTCAGGGACGCCTTAAAGCAAAGTTCCAGAACTTTCCAGATCCCCTGAAACAGAGCTCTATAGAGGAATAGAGAGCTCCTTGCAGTGTAGAAGGCTGGAGATGTGGTGACAGAGAGAACCATAGGTTTGATCCCCCAGATTGTCACACGTAGTTACACTGATATCTCTTAAGCTTCAGTTTCCCTGAAACTAAATTGTCATGGAAATGGTTGGGCATTAGCTTGTTCCCAGGATCATTGGTCCCCACTTGGAGAGCCGTGAGGATAGGACCAGTGGCCAGCAATGTGGTGGGGAAGGGGGAGGAAGAGAATGGGATCATAAAATCCCTGGGTCAAGGGGATAGGGCAAGGGACACTGCAGAGATGGAAGGCCATTGCTACCCTGGTCAGTTCAGGGAGCCTGGGCCATCGTGGGCAAATGCTTTCACGGCTTGCAGCCTGCAGGGCCTGGAGGGGGCCCCACTAACTCTGGATTTTTCCCTAAGTGCCCGGTGACCTTCAGGAGCTCACTCTCGGTGATTTTCCTCCCAGCCTACCCTGCAGCTCCATCTTTAAAAATAGTCGCAGAAGAACCCATTGCTTATTCAATGAGCTCTTTTGTTAAAAAAAAAAAAAAAGAAAGAAAGCAACAAAACCTGCAGCTTCGGTTTGTTTGTTTAGTTTATAAAATGTCCACTGCGATGATCAAAGAGCCAGCTTCATGAAAGAAAAACAGGAGCCCGGGTAAGGAGAGAGGGCAGGGGTGGGGGTGTGCGGCGAGGCCCTGCTGGGCTGTGGGTAGGCTCACGAGCAAGTCTCTGCAAACCAAGGACAGTCATTCTACTTCCTTGACCTCGGTTTTCTCATCTGTATATTGGGAATGATAATCATCATGATAGTAATGTTGGGTACTGGGATTCAGAGTTGAATAGGGCATGTGCTGTCCTTTCCTACCCAGCCAGACTTCTGGAAAGTATTGCACCCACCCACCCTCTCCCCGGGCCCTGCTGTCCAGTGCACTCTGGCTCCCCACGTGCCTCTCTGAAATTGTTCCTGCCAAGGACATTGAGAATTTTAATGTGGCAAACCTACGATATTCAACAAGTATGTGTGGAGTATTTCCTGTACGCCCCGCCCGGTCCTAGGCTCATCCTGCCCGGAGCTCAGTGAGGCTGGGGCTGGGCCCACAAATCTGCTGACCTTTGTCCTTGCCCTTTCCTATCTCTGGTTGTGCCTTTGATTTCTTTGCTTGGCCTTTCTCTCCAACGTCCTATCTTGGGGCTCTATACTGGGATCTCTGCCATGTCACCTGCCCTGAATGACGTCACCCTCTTCTGGAGGGCTCCTCCTTGGTGACCACCTCTGGAGAGCCATGGCTTCCTCTCTGCTCTGCAGGCCCCTGAGCACTGCACCCGGCAGAGTGGGGTCTGTAGGTCCCTTTGAGGCTCAAAGCCACTGGGGTGGTTGATGGTAGGTGTCAACTTGCCTGGATTAGGGAGCGTCCAGGTCAAATGGCCCTGCTGGGTTTGTCTGTGAGCATGTCCCTGGAGCAGACTGGCATGTGGGTTGGTAGACTGGGTGGGGAAGAGCTGTCCCCAATGTTTGGTGGGCTCATGGAGTTGAGGGGGGTTCCCAGAACAATAACGAAAAGCCACGTTCCCTCACTCTCTCTCTCTTGGAGCTGGGATGCCCCTTCTGCTGCCCTGGGATATCAGATCATAGGCTCTCTGGCCTTTGGACACCTCGTGGACCCCAGGTTCTCAGGCCTTTCCTTGGACTGAGAATGACACCATCAGTTTCCCCAGTTCTGAGGCTTTCAGACTTGGACTGAGCAATACTACTCAGTCTCCAGGACATGAACGGTCTCCAGGCCGTGGACGGCCAGCTTCGGGACTTCTCAGCCTCCATGATCACATAAGCCAATTCCCCAGACAAATCCCCTTTCATCTGTCTGTCTATCAATCTATCTCTCCATTAATCCACTAACCATCCACTTATCCATCTATCCATCCATTTACCCCCCCACTCACCCTTTCACCATCTATCCATTCATCCATGATGAATCTCCTTTCATGTATCTATCTTTACCTCTGTCTGTCTGTCTATCTATCTATCCATCCATTCACCCATCCATCCTGTATCTCCACCCCCTGGTTCTGTGTCACCTCCCCAGAACTCACTATGCCACGGCGAGGTTGCTATCTACCACCCCACTCATTTCCATTCTTAGGTCTGGAGAGCCAAGAACCCAACTGGACAACTGCATTTTCCATCCCCCATACAGGGGTGGTTGATGAAATAAAAACCGGTTTGGGGTGAAATTTCGACAGTTTCTTTAAAAGAAAGACAGTTTCTCTCCATCCCTGCGGCTGCCATACTAATCCAAGCCACTCTGGTATGCAGGGAGCTTGATATGATTATTGTGTTTGCCAATTGGCTTCCTTGCTCACTCCATTCCCCCTAACACTGCCCGAGGGATCATTCCAAGGCAGCAATATCTGACCCTGTCATTTCCCCAAAACACCTTCTGTAGCTCCCCATTATCCAGGAGGTTCAAACTCCACATTGAGCCCATGAGACTTCCAGAACTTTCCAGCTCACCCTTTAATCTTCTTCCCCTGACCCCACGAAAGCCCTATCTTGACACTGTCTTATGGAAGTCTGGTTTGCTATTCAGGAGGCTGAGGCAGGAAGATTGCAAGTTCAAGTCCAGCCTGGGCAACTTGGCAAGTCCCTGTCTTAAAATAAAAGCAGCTGGGGCTCTAGCTCAATGGTAGAGCGCCTCTGGATTTAATCCCCAGTCTCCTCCCGCCACTACTACCCCTCCCACACCACCACCAAAAAAAAAAAAAAAAAAGAAAAGAAAGAAAAAAAGAAATGTATTTTGAATCCTTGTGTAATTTAAAATTTTCTATTGGCTACACTAAAAATAAAAAGGAAAACAGCCCAGATTATTTTTTACTTTCATAACGTGTTTTCGGGAACGCATTATATCCAAAATATCATCTTATCTTGTAATCAATACAAAACTAATTAATGAGCTATTTTATCTTCATTTCTTTCATTTTGTGTCTTCGCCGTCTGGTGTGCCTATTTTTCTTCTTCCAGTGAATTTCAACTTGATCTCTATTTGGATTCCATAAAATGTAACAGTTGAAAAAAGTAGATATACATACCCAAGTTATTTTCCAAACATAATTACGTCTTCCAATGACTGAATGAAAGGGCCATTGAACAATTTAATTTTAGTGAATTAACATGAAATCAAATTTGAAATTTGGTTCCTTGGTGGTTCCAGGGTCCAGCCGTTACTGTGGCATCTTGACCAGCGCTGACCCGCCAGCCTTCCACCACGGGGATGTTTGGTGCACGCTCTGCCTAATGCAGAGTGGCCTTTGAGCACCAGGGGACTGAATTTTTAATTTTGTTTTTCATCGATTTGAATTTAAGTAGCCACATGCAGCTGGTGGCTACCCTCCTGGGCAGGGCAGTACTTAGCACCCGGCTCCTGTCATGCAGTGGTCCTGTCCCCACGCCTTGGCCCCCTCTGTTCCTCTGCCTGTCCCACTCACACCTGCCCCTGATCTTACTTGTGGCTGAGTCAAAAATATCATTTGGTTGTTGGTTTCTGCCTGGTCTCTTGGTCCTCTACCACCCTGCTTTTTTCTCCCACCCAATAATTACATGTTAATTATGATAAAGGGCTTAATTTCTCTTCTCAGTAGAGGGTGAGCTCCAGGGGGCATGGACTGTGTCTGTCTCTCCCCCTGCCCCCTATTCCCAGTGTCCTGGGACCAGTACCTAGAGGACGTGCCTGACGCCATGATGAATGTTCATGAGTAAACGCAGTCACCTCACTGTCTGGAATTCCACCGTTAGAGACTTCTTCTTTTGTGGTTTTCTCTCAGAAAACACACACCTTTTCAAGCCAGCAAACTCAATGTCATTGTAATATTAGCGTTTATTGACCACTTACAGCCCGTTAGGCATTGTTGGGAATGCCTCACACCTATTAACTCATTTAATTCTCACATCAATCCTAGGACGTGAGTAGTAGTCTTAGCTGCATTTTAAAGACATGGGGACTGAGGCACAGAGAAACTTGGTAACTTGCTCATGGTCACACAGCTAGCTGGGATTAGGCAATCTGGTTCCAAAGATCACTGTCAAACCAAGTATGAGAAATCAATTTCCAACTCTTTTCACTGTGACTACAGTAAAAAGTATGTCTAACATTCACACACACACACACACACACTCCTAAAAAATGTTTCGTAAAGTATTAATTATATTAATTCAGGTAATGCATTCTGGTGGGTTCTATTCTAGACTGTTCTATTTTCTTTGATGTCATTTCTAATGTTGGTCGTGACCCACTGAATTGATTTCATGACCTACTCCACTATATATTTTTATGAACATTCTTTTTTTTTTCAAGAACACATAAAAACAAAGAGAACAAAATAATGACCCCCCACCAGGAGCCCATCGCTCACATTCGACAGTTGTCAGCTTGCAGATAACCCTGTTTCCTTTGTACCCCTGCCCATTTCCTCCGCTGTTATTATTTTGAGGCAACTCCCAGACTTGATATCACTGAGTCTATAAATAGTTCTGATCTCTTTTTCTGTCATGGCTGCTATAACACAATGCCACAGACCAGGTGGCTTAAACAGTAGAGATTCATTTTCTCACAGTTCTGGAGGCTGTAAGACCAAGATCGAGATTCTGGCAGGGTTGCTTTCTGACAAGGGCTTTATTCCTGGCTACAGTTGGCCTCTTTGCTATGTCCCCACAGAGGAGAGAGACACTGGCCCCCTCTTCTTATGAGGACACTACTCCTATTGGAGCAGGGCCCCTCCCTTATGACCTTACTTGACCTCAGTTACCTCCTTATGGGCCCCTTATAGCCATACGGAGGGATAGGACTTCAACATAGGAACGAATTTTTGTCCAGAATGCTCTATAATGGTTTTAGCAAAGATGTTCTTCCTCAGTGGAGAGGAGGACAGGGCTGTCCTGTACTCTGGGGACTGGAGTGGAGAGGAGGGACAGAAGGCAGTAAGGTCTGCCCACCTCCCAGTCTAGCGTCCTTGAACCTGGAGAGAGGGAGGGCGGGAGGGAGGCACCCAGGCCTGCCTGGCAGAGATTTTCTACTGTATCAGAGCCCCAGCTGCAAGAGGGAGCTGTCTGAGGACCCCTTACCCACAGCTCTGTGCCTGGAGGTGCCCTCAGACCCTGAGAGCTGGGATAAGACCTTAGGAGGCCAGGTTCCCGGTTCCCAGGACACTAACTCGCGGCGTGATTCGGGCAAGTGGTTTCTGTCTCTGGCCTCAGTTTCCCCTCCGTAAGACACAGGGCTGCAAGTCAAGCTGCACCAGCTCTTGCATTTCTGGTGTGCTACCAGCTCAGCTCGAGGCCAGGGCTTGGACATGGGTACTTCTCTCTGGCTTGGGTTTCTAGAAAGATCCAGAAATTACTTCCCTGGGGGAGAGGAAGGGGTTGTCTAAACAGGGATGGGAGGTAGATCCATCTGGCAGATTCCATTTAAGGTGGGGGTGAGAAGAGGGAGGAGAACCTGTCATGGGCCACTCTGATGGAACTGGGGCTTCAAGGCCAGGTTGGAGGGTAGAAGGGCCAGGCACAGCTCCAAGAGGCAGGACTGGCCAAGGGACTTCGAGGGCCAGGGTCTCCTTGTTTCAGTTTAAGCATCCGAGGATGTGATGGAGTCTGGAAAAAGCCACTTTCAGGCAGCGTTAGGTCCCTGACCGTCTGGATGTGACGCTTGGCCAAGGAGGACCGGCCAGCCCAGGACACACTGCATCCCAGGGCAGATGGAGAATTCAGAGAAAGCCAGAGCCCGGTGCCAGACGGGCCTGAAGCCATGTCAGCCTGCAGAGAATTCCCAGGGAGTCGAAGGGACCTGGCGTCCCTCCCAGGCCCTGGATGGGTGCCAAGCCCGATTTTGTTGAAATGTAACAGGACAAGGTGACCCCAAACAGCCGATGGGCTTGGGTACTGGAAGAGGCTGGCAGATGGGCAGACACTACAGGTGGGTCTGTGCTGTGACCCCTGCCGGGTTCCCCAAGCCCCTCCCCTCACCCCCAGTGCCAGCAGGTAGGCCCCAGGTAGGGGTGTACACCTGTGCACACAGTG
The DNA here is from genome assembly GCF_001458135.2 of Marmota marmota marmota. Taxonomy (NCBI): domain Eukaryota; kingdom Metazoa; phylum Chordata; class Mammalia; order Rodentia; family Sciuridae; genus Marmota; species Marmota marmota. The sequence goes on from NW_026000136.1 coordinate 1,457,831, forward strand.
GGTGCCATCGCCGAGGCGCCTGCAATCCTCCCCCTCCAGCTCCTTTCCTAGAGGTATGTTGTCCTGGAAATCCCTGCCATTCGAGGATTTCTTGGATGCTGCAGCCAATTTTCATTCCTGCCATGAAGCTCCTTGGCAGACCCTGCCAGGAACAGCTCTTTCTCATTTATTTCAGGCTCAGGAGAGGCAGGGAGAAGAGAGCCCTGCAGACTCTCCCTGGTGTTTTCACCAACAAGACAGCCTCCTGCGTGTGTACCGCCTGGAAGCCAGGCCCCGCTCCAGAAGAGTCAGGAATAGCTCCAGAAATGCCAGGGCCCCCTCCAGAAGAGGCAGGCTGGCTCCAGAACAGGCAGGGCCCCAATTCCAGAAGAGACCAAGCCTGCTCTAGAAGAGGCAGAGACCATTCCAGAAGAAGACAAACCTGGTCCAGGAGAAGTAGGGCCCACTCCAGCCAAGTCTGCTCTAGAAGAGGAAAAACCTAGTCCAGAAGAGGCAGGGCCCACTACAGAAGAGACAGGCTGGCTCCAGAATAGGCCGGGCCTCACTACAGAAGAGAACAGACCTGCTCTAGAAGAGGTAGGCCCCGCTCCAGAAACCTGGTCCAGAAGAGGTAGGGACCACTCCAGAAAGAGACCAAGCTTGCTCTCGAATAGGCAGAGACCACTCCAGAAGAGGCCAAAGCCTGGTCCACTAGAGGCAGGGCCCACTCCAGAAGAGGCAGGCTGGCTCCAAAACAGGCAGCCCCCCTCCCACACTCCAGAAGAGTGTGCTCTAGAAAAGGCAGACCCTGCTCCAGAAAAGGCCGAGACTGCTCTGGAAGAGACAGAGACTGCTCCAGAAGAGGCAAAGCCTGGTCTAGAAGAGGCAGGGCCCACTCCAAAAGGGACCAAGCCTGCTCTAGAAGGGGCAGGTCCCTCTCCAGAAGAGGCCAGACCTAGTCTAGAAGAAGTGGGCCACTCCAGAAGAGGGCAAGCCTGCTCCAGGAGAGAAAGAACCCACTCCAGAAGTGGCAAGGCCAGGTCCCAAACAAGTAGGACCCAGCGGAACAGAGGCCTTCACTGGGAGGACAAGAAGCAGGTGGAGGTGAGTCTCAGGGCACCCCCATCCTCAACCTGGCCCTCCCTGCCTGTCCGATTCCCAAATCCCCTGTCCCGTGAGGCAGGGGCCACATTTGTGGTAACTGTCCTGTGAGGTGGACCTCAATTGTAGCTCTGATGTCTCACATGGTCCCACCCATGGAGGTGTGTTGGTTCAGGTTCACCAAGAGTCAGACGCCAATGCAGGGAAGCACCAGTGTAGTGTCTCTTCAAAAACTCCTGTCCCCCAGGCCTCGGAGTGCGGCCTGATTTGGAAATAGGCCCTGTACAGAGACAACTGTTTAAAGATCTCAAGGTGCCGTCATCTTGGGTTACGAGGACTCTGAAGTCAATGGCTGGCGTCCTTATAAGCAGAAGAGAGGACACAGAGACACAGAGGAGAGGTCATGTGACCATGAAGCCAGAGGTTACAGCGACGTGTCTAGAAGCTGAGGAGCTCCTTGGATTTCCAGAAGTCACTGATTTCCAGAAGAGGCAAGAAACGGCCTCTCCTCAGAGAGTCCAGAGGGAAACACCTTCCTGACACCGGGGTCGGGGACTCCTGGTCTCCTGAACCGGAAATACATTTTGCTGTTTATGTGACCTGAAGATGGTCATTTTCATGGTGTCTCTGGGACATGGACACAGCTTATAATAGAGAAAATGGGGGTGGGCAGGCTGGGAGAGCTGCTGGATTGGTGCGGAGTCTGACCCCAGGGAAGGAGAGAGGGAGGGAAGTTTGTCCACAAATGTCTTCAGCCACTGGGCAGCCTCAGGTGGACTCAGTGAGCCTTCTGGGGAATACTGGAGCCAGAAATGGGTCTGCTGCAGGAAGTCACTGACATAGACGGGACCACAGGAAGTCCAGCCTCAGGGCCAAGATAGCTTGGGACTTCAGGCACTGCTGGGGTCCTCCAGGGGATCCTCATGACCACAGTGTTGAGGGAATGAACGGACAGCGGAAGGAAGTTGCTTGAGGAAGACTGGACACTACTAGAGGGAGAGGTCTTTCTTGAGGGATTGAAATCTGAGACCCGCTGCCACAGAAGCTTCTGGAAGGGAGAAGGCCTGTGTTTGTTTTGAGAGCCGCGACGACAAATCACATAAGCGCACAGCCAGTGAGTCACGCTGCTGCGGAGGCCGCACTCCTGCGGCTCTGTTCTCTTAAAATGAGAGAACTTGGTTCCCTCACAGTTTGGGAGATGTGTTAAGAAACTGTCCATGTGGTGCACGCCGGTTATCCCAGCCACTCGGGAGGCTGAGGCAGGAGGATCGAGAGTTCAAAGTCAGCCTCAGCCACTGAGGGAGGCCCTGTCTCTTAATAAAATATAAAAAGGGCTGGGGATGTGGCTCAGTGGTTAAGCACTCCTGGGTTCAGTCCTGGTATGAAAAAAAGAAAAAGAAAAAGAAATAGTCCGTGGGATCTCACTTTCTGACACCAACCCTCATTTCTGACACTGATTGCATATTTGAGGGTCCCCAAGATAAGCCCCCAGTTACAAAATTCACTAGAAGAACTCACAGAGCTCATTGAGAGCCATTAGACTCACAATTATGGTTTATTACAGGAAAAGGACAGGCTGAAAATCAGATCAAGGAAGAGGCCCGTGGGGCAGAGTCCAGGTGGGCTCCACACGTGGAGATTCTGGCTGTCCCTTCCCATTGGAGTCAGGGGCGGTGCTACCATCTCCTAGCAATGATGTGTGACAAGGTACAGGGGATACTGCCACCCAGGGAAGCTCACCCCAGCCTTGGTGTTCAGAGTTTTTATGGGAGTTGGATCCCATAGACATGGTGGACAGGCCATGAGGCTGAGAGCCTCCATTTTTTCTAGAGGTCAAGTTCATTTTTTATGGTCCAAAGGCCCCCACCCTAAATCCCACTGTTAAACTATTTGGCAAGGCCCAAAGTCCCCAGGTAAACAAAGACACTCTTAGGTCTCCAGGGAGGACATTCAAAGGACTTAGAGCAGATGGCAAAAGCCATACCTCTCTTTGGACAAGATTCATTCTGTACTACACACCAGTCAAGGGAACTTGGACAGTCTGTGAAAGCTCTTGGTACCTTAGTTTCGACATCTGCAAAATGGACACGTGGATATCTTTCTCGTGACATTGTCAGGGAGATTATGTAAGACAGTGTCCACATATATATTTTATTTCTGAAGGGAGAGGAATTTCTGACTTTTTCCTGGGAGAACCAACCTTCGTGTAGAATAACCAAATAGGACCAGGGCTGAGAGGTTCTGTGCCGGAGACAGGAGGGCTGGCTCCTTAGGAAGGATGCTGCAAGGCCAGGTGTCAACTGCTTCTTTCTGAGCCCATGTCCAGGGCCATGTTATCTGCTGGAGGAGAGAGGGAGACGACTCCGATCTCCTCCCCGAATGTGTGTGTTTTTTTGTTTTTCTATCTCTCTTGAGAAATGTGCTGATAGGCATGGACCTTTGGGGGAATGGAGGCCCTGACCTTCTGGATGGGACTCTGCCACGCAGCCCTCACATGGGTGGTGGGCAATGGGTGGTCCTTGGATCGCCACTCGTCTACCCTTTACTCCTCTCCCTGTCTCCTGAAACATGCTCTCAGTGGGCTCCTGGTGGGCCCAGTGGCCCCTCTCAGCTCTAGTTCCCTCCAATTTCCTCCTTCCGGCCTTCCCATCTCTGTGGATGGTGACTCTAATCTATTTGTGTCTCAGTGCAAACCTTGGTGTCACCCTGAATCTATTTTTTTTTTCAAACCCCACCTCCAAACTCTTGACAAATCCTGTTGGTGACCATCACAGTTCATCCAGAACCATCCCACTTTGCCCCACTTCTATGGTGCCCACCCTGGTCCAAGTCATTCTCCTTTCTTGCCTGGATCATTGCGGTCACTCCTGCCTTTGTCACCTCAAAGTCTAGTCTCCGCACAGCAGCCTGTTAAGATCTAGGTGGGTCATGTCACATTCCTACTCTAAGTCTCCTGGTCTCCTAGTCTCCCTCAGAGTCCTGAGCTGCCCCTTGACTTCGCTGCTTGCTCATCCTTCTGTACTGTGGCAGGGGACTTCAGGGACCAGCAGAGGTCAAGGGTGTGGGATAAAGATGCACAGACAGGTCCTCCCAGGCTGGAGATGCACATCCTGGGATCAGGAACCAGAGTAGCATCCTGGCCTCTGAAGGTAAGCAGGGGCCCCCTCTGCCAGTGTACCTGTGAAGAAGCAGACATCTCCCCGTTGGAAATATATTGACCGCCATTTTGTTTCATGATGGCAGCCCAATCCCAAAGAAAACTCCTTCCAAACACATGCACACACTGTTTGGCTCCAGGTTCTTTATAAGTTTTGATTCATTTCACCTGCACAATAGCCCATGAGACGGGGTACTACTATTGTTTTCAAATGTGTGCATTTTTACTATATTCTCTTTGGCATCATTGCAAGTATGGTCAGCAACAGATAATTCTTTGGAAATTCTTCCTGGGACAGGCAGACAAATGTGAAACCTTAGATGTGAGCTGGAGTGGAACATAACCCTCAGTTTGTTTGATCCAGAGGACTTGACAGCCACTTAGCCTCAGAATGAATTTGGATGAGTTGCTATCCTATCCTTTCCTGGTTGGGTGTGGGGGTACAACCAATCAGCAACTGTGCAAGCCCCCAAACTTGCTCATCATGGGACAATATCATCGTTGTGACACTCACAGCAGCCCTGCCAGGCCCTCTGCTCAATGCTTCGTGTGATTTGTCTGCTATAATCCTGCCAATGACCCAGCAACTTGAAAGATGAGAGCTCTGTTTTACAGATGAGGAGACCAAGGCTCAGAGTGGCTGAATAGCTCACTCCAGTTCTCTCCGCCGCAAAGCTGTAGAGCTGACCTTGATCTTGGGAGATTCACTTTGATCCCTTTCCCACTCATCCCCATGGGGGGCTTTCTGTCCAATGCAGGGAAGATGTGCACACTCATGGGTGAATCGGGGAGGTCCCCTTCCTCTCTCTCCCTGGTGAGGAACCCAGGCACTTCTACGTGGCTCTGGTAGATGATTCTCACCCAGTTCAGCCTCTTGCACCTGTTCCCTTCTACGTTTTTGCCAAGCTCTGTGCCCCCAGGTCCCCCTGTCACAGTCTTCCAGTAGCCCAGCCACCCCTTATCCTGACTCTCCAGGCTCTGCCTGGGGACCAGTTTCCAAAAATAAACATTAACTCTAGCACATGGCTGAAGGGCAGGACAGCTGGGAATTAGGGGGATGGCACTGCAAGAGAGTCAGCAGGCAGCTCTCAGGGATGGAAAATTTTACCCGAACTTGCAGAGATGTGGCCCAAACCCACTTCTGACTCCTATCTGGGGATGGGCGTCTGGGACATCTTGTCTCCCCGCATCCCACCTGTAACCTCTGAGCGGTGGTGAGAGGCTCTTCTCTTTGCAGAGGTAGATCTGGGTGGGGTCATAAAACCTAATACAGTCGCCTCCAAGAGGCTATTTTAATAAAAGTCATTCTACACCCTTCTCAAGACAGGCTTGTCTGATGAATAGCTTGGATGAGCCTAATAAAGTTATAGGTGAATGGAAATTAGGTCTTTAATGGGTCCAGTCGCAGCAAGGGGTGGTTCGTGGAGCCTTTTTATGAGACCAGAATGGAATTCCCCCTCCTTCTTCATTCCTTCAATTCCACCTTGGAGCAAAGTTTCTCACAGCTAAGGCTAGAATATTCTGCAAATCTCCAATCCTCTGATCATCCACCTCCTTTTCTTTGGGGGGGGGGAGGGGGTACTGGGGATTGAACTCAGGGGCACTCAGCCACTGAGCCACTTCCCCAGCTCTATTTTGTATTTTATTGAGAGACAGGGTCTCACTGAGTTGCTTAGGGCCTCGCTTTTGCTGAGGCTGGCTTTGAACTTGCGATCCTCCTGCCTCAGCCTCTAGAGCTGCTGGGATTACAGGCGTGCTCCACCATACCTGGCACAAGCAGTCTGTTTTCACAAGGTTTCCAACTTGCAATCTTGATCCAGACTGGGTTTTCCAGCCTCCCACCTCCACTTCCTCCTCCACATCTCCCTCTTCCACAGAGGGCAGGTCTAGTCTGTGTATGGGGTTTGCAAATATCCTAAGCAGTGGAGTCTCGTGCACCAGCAGGGGGTCCCTTTTGGTGACTGCTGGTTTGCACCGAGCTTCTCCAACATCCTGTGGAATATCGCAGATGGAGGTCCCCTGGAAGTTTCCAAGTCCCAGGCAGCCCTGGAGCAGGGTGGGTGGTTGTGCCTTGGCAGAGATGTTGCCCCAGACCAGAGAACTAGGAGTTTGCACAACCAGAGTGAGGACCTCAATCTCTCCACCCTCCCTGCCTCCCCAGGCTGCTACTCAGCTTGGGAAGATGTCCTGTGATGATTGGGGTCCACTTGCTGCATTGGGGTCCTCTTGAGCTGTCCGTTGAGTACCTGACGTAGAATGTGCTGTTGGGTGAGGCTGTGGCTGTTCACTGTCTTTTGAAGACCCAGAAAGCTCATTCTGCGTAAGTTAGAATAAGGGAAAGTGGAAATTTTTCTGAAAATGACCTGAAGGTAGTTACTCATAGTTTTCAGAGTACAAACATTCACAGGACTTACTTCAAGTCCCCACAGGGGCTGCCTCCCAGGCAGAGGGTTTCAGAGCTTCTACAACTATGACATGTGAATGACTGGGCAAATAAAGCCAAGTTCTTGGCAGAGATATCTCTGCATGTCACATTCATTTCTCAAGTTCATCTGCCCGTTATCATCTTCGGGGTTGCTGACTCACACATAAAGCTCATACTAGGGATTGAATGTTCCCACCAAAACTCCGGTTGAAAGTGATCCTCATTGCCCAGGGTGTTGCTGCATGCCTGTGATCCCAGCAGCCTGGGAGGCTGAGGCAGGAGGGTGGCAACTTAGTGAGGCCCTAAGCAACTAAGTGAGACCCTGTCTCAAGATAAAAAATCAAAAGGATTGGGGATTTGGCTCAGTGGCAGAGCAACCCTGGGTTGTTCCCTCCACAAAAAGGGATCCCCCTTATGAGGTAGTAAGAGGTGGGACTAGCTGAGCCCTTTAAGAGGCGATTAGGTCCTGAGGGCTCGGTTCTCATGAATGGTTTAATCTATTTATGGATTAATGGATTCATGATCATCTCAGGAGTATGTCTTTAACAAAAGTTCTTTTGGCAGGTCTCTTAATGTGTCCCTTTTGCTGTGTGATGCCCTGTGTCACCTTAGTCTACAGAGTCCCCCATCAGAAAGAAAGAAGACTCTTACTAAATGCAACCCTACAACCTTGGAAAAGGTCAGCTTCCAGCACCAAAAACTGAATAACCCTTTATTTATTTATTTATTTATTTTTGGTACTGGTTATTGAACCCAGGGTTCTCTATCATTGAGCTACATCCCTAGCTCTTTTTATTATTATTATTATTATTTTTTCATTTTGAGACAAGATCTCCCTAAGTTGCTGATGCTGGCCTTGACCTTGAGATCCTCCTGCCTCAGCCTCCTGAGTCACTGGGATTACTGGTGTGCACCACCGCGCCTGGCAACCTTTGTGTTTTAAATGTGATGTTCAGTTAGAGCAACAGAAAATGGGGCGAGACACCTCAGGGTTCTTCCACTGGCTCGGAACAGTGTGCCAGAGCCTGGGGATTCTAGGATGAGTTACAAGTGGAGTAACGGCCAAGGGCAGGAGGCAGACGTGATGGAGACACAGGTACTCAGTGTCCAGGCTGGGAATACAGCCAGGAGGGGCCTTGGGGCAGCCGAGGAGAGCCAGAGACTAGACCTACAGGAGGGGAACTGGGTGAGACTCGGGGGGTCACTCAGCAAAGGCTGCTCAGAAGGAGGGTTCTCTACTTATTGAAAACTTGTGATCATTTCTATTTGACCTTGGAACCATCTATGCAGAGACAGTCTGCCAAGACCAGATTGCATGGAGAGAGTTCAAAAGGTGCACATTTGTCATTCAATAATGCAGCTAAAACTTGGTGTAAATTCTCTCTCTCTCTTTCTCTCTCTTTTTTGGTACTAGGATTGAACCCAGGGGCACTTAACCACTGAGCCACATCCCCAGCCCTTTTAAAAATGTTTTATTTAGAGACAGGATCTCAGTAAGTTGCTTAGGGCCTCACTGCTGAGGCTGGCTTGGAACTTGCAATCCTCCTGCCTCAGCCTCCTGAGCTTCTGGGATTATAGGTGTGCGCCACCGTGCCTGGCTAAATTCCCTCTTAACTTCCTTTCTTGGATTAAAGAATGTCATTTATTCAGTATGAAACCTTTATACTATGTGTTCTGTACGTTAAGAGTAAATGTAATTGAATATTGGTTTTAAAAAAATAAACAGCCAAGTTTTCCAATACATAAGAACTTATGTCAAGCACTTTTGGGGCTGATGGATCAGTTGGGGAGTGGGCTGGTATGGCCGGGCGGCAGTATAGTGGTCCTGACTGCCCGATAAAATCACCTGGACCTGGACAAAATCCCAGTGCCATGATCACTACCTCTGCCACCTGTCACTAGATGCCCTCACTTTACTGGCCTGGATGGGACTTGGGCATGGGGATTAAAAAACAGGTCTCATGAGGATTTCACTGGCAAAACCTCCAGAGGCTGGTGTTGATGCTGAGACAGTTGGGTTCTGCTTCTAGTTCTGCCCCTGTCTTGCAGGGTGACATTGAGTTTGACAGGGTGCCTTTCTGAGCCTGTTCTCCAATAATTCCCTCCATGGAGTGCATTTTGAGGAACACTGGTGACCAGTCACCTCCCATCAGCAAAGACGGGCATTCAGGTCTGCATGAAGGCCACCCAGGAGGAAAGGGTCCCCCCTCTCCCTCTGGTCCACGGCTCTCCCTCTGGTCCCCGGCTCTCTGGGACCCTCTTGACTGCGTCTGGCTCTCTCGGCTCTGCACTGAGAGGCCAGAGACCTTCTCAGAGTTTCTGGTCCTTTCAAGAGCCTCTTCCGGTGCTCCAGGAGGGGGCAGGCGGCAGGGTGTGCAGGCCGGACTCCTGTGCTTTGGCCTACTTTCCTGGCTGGCTCTGGCTCTAGCTGCAGCCCAGGGGCCTAGGGAGCTTGTGATCTGTCTGGTGCCATGAGCCACTTTTGACCGTGCCCCAGTTTCTCCAGCCTGGGGGTTCAGCTGCCCTCCCGTGGCCTGGAGAGGCAGAAGCGGTGGAAACCCCTGGTGGGGCGTGGGTTCGGTTACCATGGCGATACTTCATCTCTCAGCCCCCTGCCTCCTCCCAGGATGGGGCTGGTCCTGCTGGGCAGAGATCCAGGCTCGGACATGGACCCTGCCAGGAAAGGGAGCCTGGCTGGGCCACGACAGTCACAGTGTCCCACGGGTGTCGACTGCATCTTCTGGTCTGGGCAGCCTGTGGCTCCCCTGTGGGCGGAGGGGAGGCTGGACAGTCATCGCTGTAGACAGCTGGGGACGCTGCCCCTGAGCACATTCACTGGCCCGATGGTGACGCACTGTCAACGATTTGTCATGTGAGATGTGGTCCTGGCTGGTGTCAGAAAGGCTGTGTGGTCACAGTCTGTGGGGTGGGTCTGGCTCGGAGCCTTCGGCCATCCCAGAGGGAAGCAGAGCGTGAGGAAGGTAACAGGCGGTGGTGCCTTGTCTGTGGGTTCCCTTGTGCCCCAGATCTGGCACCTGTTCAGTCTCACCTGGAGCCTGGCTGCCCTGTTCCGCCTCCACACACCTCCCCCGGCGTCCACCACAGCCTGAGCTCCCACGTGGGGCAGCTGAAACAGAGTGCTGAGTGGGCTCAGTGACACCTGGCCACTCAGGAGGTGATGGGTGCACACCCTGGGTCAGAGGACGGGGAACAACACTTTGCACAAAGTCAGACCGGTTTGCATTGGAGAAGCGATCCAGGTGTTGATTAGCTGTGTTACTTTGGGAAAGTCACTTGACTGCACTGAGCTTCATCTTCCTCCTCTTGATATCAAGTGGCGCACTATCACAGAACATGTTAAAATAACCCTCATTTTACTTAATAATGTCCCCCAAATTCAAGAGCAGTGATACGAAGGAGGTACTGGGGCATCAAATGTGGAAGGAGAGATTAACTCTGGTACTGTGGGACAGCACTGCAGAGCACATAAGAAAAAAAAAACAGCATATACAGGAATGGGTCCACTCGGACCTCTAATTATGAACCAAGGGGCCCCCTGGTTTGCTTCCCGGGTGGGCTTTCCTCACCTTTATTTCCTCCCTATAAATCCTGGCTGGATTCTGTTGACTGTGGATCAAGTTCTCTCTTCTTTGCGCTTGTGTGGAAATTCCCTGCGCAGATCACGTGCATTGCCACCACCATGCCAACCCCTCTCCAAACGCGCCTGTTCCCAATGCTTCCACAAGTTATTTCTTTCCGAAGTGCTGGGAGGAGAGTTATTGATCCCTTAGGCACTCATCCAACATGGTTGCAATTCACAATCTATAATTAGATGCCCATTGTTTACCAGGACCTGCCTAGGTACCAGGGGACCCAATGTCCCATTAGATGCACCCACAGGAGTAGGGGACACCTGGGCTGTTGGGGGAAATCCCACCTGCATTTCTTGGACAGACCTCTGTCCTGGCCGGTAGCTCATCTTTAGAACCACCTGTATACATTTTTGACACCTCAGCCAGGGGGCATTCATCTTTCTGGTATCCACAGCAAACAGTTGGCATCGGTGCAAGATTCAGGCTGGAGCCAAGCAGCAGCTTTTCCACAGAGCACTGCCACCTCTGGGGGAAGTCTAGGGCCTGGCAAGGCTTCTTGGAGTGCCCGGAAAACCCCAGTTTCATAACCGGAGCCAGCCCCACACCCCACGAGCCTCGGTCCTCCCAGGCTGGAAAATCAGAAGTCGGCCTTTTTTTTTTCCCCCTTAACTTCTGCTGACAGCCCAAGAATCCTGTGATTTATACGATTAATATGAGAAGCAACATCATTATTCTGTTAATATATTATTCATTTCACTGGTGATCTATTCTCCCCACACCCAGCTCTGTGAGTCAATTTTCCCTCCCTGCGATTTTAATAGAGCTGCATTTTAAATGGGGAGAACAGTACATTAAACATGTATAAGATGTAATCTCATTTAGAATGCTCTCTTCCAGCCGATCCGCCTCATAAGCATAAAAAACAATGCTGCTTCCTCTTATCGGGACCCACCCGGGTGGGCGGGAGGTGGCTGAGAACAAAATCCTGTCTCTAATTAAGGTATGTGCTGAAACTTCTGATGTGAGCCTTCTCCTGGGTAGGGGGAATCAGCTTTGTCCCAGAGCATGGAGATGAGGGAGGCCCCTCTCCCTCTTCAGGTGTCCCCTCCCCTCCTGCCAACCACACCCTCTAGGGCATCACTGCAGAGAAAAATCACAGAAGGGGTCCTCTCTAAGAGAGAACTGGACCTTCATCTTTTGCTTAATTAGAAAGTATATTTGCGCCATTAAGCCTCTTTTCTTTATAGAGTACCTAGCCTCAGTTATTTTGTTATAGCAAAGAAAAATGGACTAAGACAGGGTGCGTACCCAGCCTTGTCTAGCCCTGTCTGTAATTTAGGTGCAGTGGCTCACACCTGTAATCCCAGTGGCTCAGGAGGCTGAGGCAGGAGGATCTCAAGTTCAAAGTCAGCCTCATCAATTTAGTGAGCAAGACCCTGTCTCTAAATAAAATATAAAACGGGTCTGGGGATGTGGCTCAGTGGTTAAGTGCCCCTGGGTTCAATCCCCAATACCAAAAAAAAAAAAAAAAACCAAAAAACAAAAAACAAAAAAAACAAAAAAGTATGTTTGGTGGCTTTAGCCTCTTTTCTTTGGCAGTACTAGGAGTTGAAAGCAGAGCCTCACACTTGCTAGGTAAGCACTCTACAGCCCAGCTACATCTCCAGCCCTTTGAACAAATTTTTATTTTCAGACAGGGTCCAGGCTGCCCAGGCTGCCCTTGAACTTGGGATCCTCCTGAGTATCTGGATTACAGGTGTGCACCAACCACCCTAAATCCAACCGGGTCCAGCACAGAGCTGTCCCAATCAGCCGACGCCGGCGAGGTGCAATCCTCACGCAAGCTGAGGCGGCAGGCCTATGGGAGTTTTGAAAGGTCCCAGAGCGTCGGGTCATTGTCCTTACTGTGGTGATGGTATGGAGGAGCTACTGAAGAACCCACCCAGTGTGTCCTGACCTTCACTGACTCGCCCAGTTTGCCGCCAGGAGGTGACCTCCACTCTGGTGAGGGTGCTCTCGAGGCTCAAAGACAAAAGCGTTTATTTTTTTGTTTCTGTCCAGGGTAAGACGGGGTAGGAGGGTGGCAGTCCTTTGGCCGGAGATACTTCAAGACCATGTTCAACTGGCCCTGTGCAGGTCGTGACCGAAGGACAGCCCTGGCTCTCAGAGAGGATCATGAGAGCAACAAATGATGATTGAGAACAAAGCAATGTCTCCGAGGAGAATGGAGGCCTGCTTCGGTTTGGGTCCACATAGAAGCAGTCCCCAAGAGAAGGAGTCTTGTGCAAGTAGTTTATTTGGAGGTGCCCAGGAAGGCCAAGAAGCTGGACCTGAGACAGGAGAGACTCGAGCTGGAGCGTGCTCTGTCTGGACTTGATCTCCATGTGTTTCCCAAGGGCTCGTGTACTGGCAGCTCCATCCCCAGGGTGACATGTTGAGATGGACCAATGTGGGTCTGGAACCCTTTGGAGGTGGGCTGAGTACTAGATGCTTAGTTCATCGGGGCTGCTGTCCTTGGAAGGAATTAAGTAGTTCCATGAGAACAGGTTGTTAAAAATGGTCCTCCCTGGGTTCTGGCTTCTTCTCTCACCATGTGATCTTTTCCTCTTGCTGTGATGCCATCTGCTAGGATCTGATTGAGTCCAGGGGTCTTTTGCCAGAGCTGGTGTCATTGCTGTTTGAACTTTCAGCCTCCCAAACTGTGAACTCAATAAACCTCTTTTCTTTATAGAGTACCCAGCCTCAGTTATTTTGTGATAGCCAGGAAAAATGGACTAAGACAGAGTGCATGTCCAGCCTTGTCTAGCCTGGTCTGTGATTTAGCTGTTACAAAACTCTTCTCTGCTGGGAGATTAGCCTGGCACAGCCATCCCCAGGTCAGCTGCTTCCTTTCTTCCTCGTCAAGCTCCCACAGCTTCCCCCACCATTGATTCGGCCTGCAGGAATCCTCCATGCTAGGAAAGGGGATCCCAGACGGTGAATGTGAGCGTTGGCTCCTGGAAACATGGCAATGACATTGGAGACGGTTTCTCCATCTTCTTCCCACAGGTCTGCTTCTCTGTGTGCCTCTTAGTTCCCAGTGTTTGGGGATGCCTCTCCTCCCTTTCAGGTCGGAGCAGACTCTATAGTGTGGTGCCACCAATCCCATCTCCCAATCCCCTCTTCCCTGTTCCGTGAAAATGAGCTCCTGAGTGAAAGGAGATTCTGGCCTCAGAACCCAACCCTGGGCCCATCGTGGAGTGTCCAATGGATGGTGGCCCCTCCCCAATGCATGGACTCATAGGGGTGACATCACCCATGGTTTTCCCACCTCTCAAGGCTGAAACTTCTCGTTCCTTTGTCTTCTCACTCGAAGATTTATCGCTCTATGTTAAAATCGTATTTAAGAGAGAGTCCCAAGCCACTGCTTTGAGAAAGAGTGGCTTTCCTAGAGTGACTCTTCTGGGACGTGAGGCACGCTGCAAGCACAGTGGACACACTTGTGGTTTTCTCCGATTAATCTGCCTTTTGTTCACAGGAATCCGTCCCAGCTAAAAATCTAGATGATCGAGCAAAGAGATTATAGTTTTCTTCCCTTTGGTACCAATCCTCACAGTTCTGGCCTTGGGGAGAATCCTGGGTTTGGAACCCTTTGGAGGGGGCTGAGTACTAGATGCTTAGTTCATCGGGGCTGCTGTCCTTGGCCATCATTGTCACATTTGAGGGTCTGTGGTTATCACAGAGAGGCTCAGAGAGTTTCAGAATGCAGGGGGACTCGGTGATCCCAGGTCAACCCCGGGTCTCTGCTGCCTGGCTCCTGCCGTCTGGAGTGGGGGAGGGGCCGAGACCACGGGAGCTGCAGGGTGTCCCCACCCTGGCCTGCAGTGGCAAAGCCTATTCCCAGATCTTCTGGCCCTCTTGGCACCCATGTCAAGCTGATGGAAGATTCCAGAAGGGGGAGATTTACATCTCTAGGGAAGGTAGAAAACCCTTTTACCCATGTAAATCTCTGCCCCGCCATCAGCTATATAGAAGGAAAGGGAAAGTTTCCCCACACATTTTAACTTCTTTAGTTAATTTAAGGGGAAATTTTTTTCCCCTCTCAGTATCATAGCTTCTTACAGATGACTCAGCCTGTGCTTGGTGCCAGAGTGTTTCACCATGCTGTTCTGCAGTTCACAGGGTCCTCGATTCAAAGCCCATTTCTTCCTCTTGTCAGCTATGTGGCTGTGTCAGCTTGCTGTTGCTATAGCAAAACACCTAAGATAATTAGCTTATAAAGAGAAAAGGTTTATTTTGGCTTACGGCTTCAGAGGTTCCAGTTCATGGTTGATTAGTCCTGTTGCTTTGGGCTTGTGGAGAGGCAGCACATCATGGTGAGAGGACATGGTGGAGAAAACTGCTCACCTCACGGTGGCCAGGAATTCAAAGAGAGAAAGAAAGAGGAAAGCCTCAGGTCTCAAAATCCCTTTCCAGGGCATATCCCCAATGACCTAAGACCTCCCATTTGGGTCTCACCTCTTAAAAGTTTTCACTGCCTTCCACCAGTTCCAAGCTTGGGACTGAGGGTTTACCACATGACAATTTGGAGGACACGTCACAGCAGGGGCCTTTGGCAAGCTACTTCCTCTCTGGAAGGCTGCTTTCTTTTGTACAGGACGGGGCCATTCATAATATGACCCCTTCCTCAGAGGGTTGTCTGACGTGAAGCACGTGCACAGTTAGTGGAACCGGGCACCCAGAGAGTGGCCCAGTAAGACATCTGGGTGACGTGGCTTATAATCCCCCCTTTCTGCTTCTAGCTCATGAGATGGTGCAAAGTGTAGGCTAGAAGGGCGGGTGCTCCCCAGGCTGCAGATTGTCTCCTCTCAGGAAGGGATTAGGCTCTGGACAGAAGGGACCGCGGTGGGATGTGGCCCTGAGGTTTGTGTGGGCTAGCCTGGGAACCTGGCTGTCCGCATGCTGAAATGCCAGCCGGAGACTCACCCATGCCCAGGGGCTCCTGGGGATGGGACTGTTCTCTGATGGGCTCACATCAGGGGCTCCTGTGAGATGTCCTCGCCCAGCCAATGAGTGATGGCGAGCTGAGAAGAAGTTCATGGAAGAAAAAGTTCTCCCTTCCTGCCTTCGTGGTCCCCATGTGGACCTGCTGCGTCCCCAAACCTCCCTGGATCCCTGAGAAAAAAGCATCTCTGCTGTGTGGCCTCTCGGGCTGCATCCCAGGACCAGAGGCTCTTGGTTCCTCGTTGTCTCTGCAGGGCTGCGTCTGGGGTCCAGCCTGGGCTCTGGTCTCCTGGGCAGGTTGGTCTCTTGGGTTCCGCGTGTGGCAGATGTGGCTACTTGGCAGGAGAGACCCCTCAACCCTTGTGATCTGGGCTTGGAAACCCCTGAGTCCTTCCCAGGCCCATGTAGTCACCTGCCTTCCTCCTCCCCTCTCCCCTCCACCGTCTCCCCGTCCTGTCCTCNTCCTTACTGTGGTGATGGTATGGAGGAGCTACTGAAGAACCCACCCAGTGTGTCCTGACCTTCACTGACTCGCCCAGTTTGCCGCCAGGAGGTGACCTCCACTCCACTCTGCTAATGAGTCCCAGGGAGATGTCACTGTGCCTGGCTCTGCCTTTCTGATTGGTGGACGAGAGGCCCTGAGAGCCCTTGGCGTGTTTGGCTCGGCTGAGTGCGGCCCTGACTTAGTGTTTCCATAGTGATGTCACCTGTGGCAACAGCCCTGGCTCATTGCCAGGACAGATGACAGCCATGACAGCCAGTCAGAAGTGCATGCAGAAGCACCTGCAGCTGCAGGGGACAGGGACACCAAGTAAGGACAGATCTCCTGCCCCTCTCTGCTCACTCAGGGTCCGGCCTGGAGTGCTGTGCCCCAGTGGACTCTCCATCCGACTTGTCTGGACCACCCCAGCAGGGGACATAAAGATGCAAGAGGAGTCCTAGTTGGGGACTTAAGGTGGAGGGGCAGGTCAGGCCAGGACGCTGCCTTCCGGAGCAAAGTTGGACAGGACTGTGTCCCCTGTGGCCAAGTTGAGGGCTCTGGGCTACCTCATGGAGCTGTAGGGCCACTCCGTCTCCTCGATAGCAGGTGTGAGCTATCGAGGGCTTGGTTCCTCTGGGGACAAGTGCCATCACTGTGCTCCCTGGGTCTTTCCTCCCCACAGTCCAGGACATGGGTCCTAGGCCTTCCCTGGGGCTCTCTCAGGGTCTGGACCAAGGTCCCTGTGCCAAGTGGCTTCTCTGTGTGGCCACTGGCTTTGGTGGGGAGAAGGTCCACATCGCAGCCCCAATGGCCCTTGTTGAACTTCATCAGAAGGGCCTGCTGGGGTCACACGGGGACCCCCGATCTTGCAGCTTCCTCAATTCTTAGTTCCAAACAGTGCAGACAGACCCCAGAGCAGAGGCGGCTAGAGACTGGGAGCTCCCCCAAGGGCCTCCTGCGCTGTACCATCTTGTCTCACTTCAATATGCTCCTTGAGGTCACTTCCTGCTGACCTTACCTATAAGATTTCCCTTGCTTCCTTCCTCCCTTCCTCCTTCTCCTCCTTCTGAAGATTTTAGCCTCGCGAGAGGTAGAGCATGAATGACTGCTCTTTTGCTTACTTATCTGCCATGGAGCAAATGACTTCCAAAGAACCATGTAACTATTTCTCCTGGTCCTGGGGGCCGGCTGGGCTCGGAGGGGGCAGTTCTGCTGATCTTAGAGCCTCTCAGGTGCTGTGGTCAGATGGTGGTCGGCCTAGGTCCCTGCTAGGCTTGACTGGGACAGCTGGGCTTCTCTCTGGGTCTTGTTTCTCCATGTGGTCTTCCTGGAGAGCCCCTGGATTTTTTTAGAGAGTGATTGTGGGGGCTTGGTAAGGGTTTGAGTGTGTTCCGCAAAGGTTCACGTGAGGAAAGCCTGGTCCTCACTGTGGGCGATGTTGGGAGATGGTGGAACCTTAAGAGGTAGGTTAATTAGGTCATTGGAGGCACCTCCTGCAAAAGGGATTTACGCAGTTCTCGTGGGACCCCAGTTAGTCCCTGAGAAAGGCTGATCATAAAAAGGCATGACTCCCTTCTCTCTGGCTTCCTGTTTAGCCATATGGCCCTCCCTCCCAAAGGAGTCCCGTCTTGATGTGATTTGTTATAAGGCCCTCACCAGAGCAGGCACCTTGCTGTTTAGACTGTCTGCCTCCAACACTGTGAGCTAGATGAACCTTTTTAAACAAAATGACCAACCTCAAATATTTTGTTATAAAATGGAAAAATGGCTGGGTCAATGGCTCAGAGCGTTTGGCTCAGAACCCCAAAGTGCAGGTTCCAACAGGAAAGAAGTTGAAGGTCAGAGTCCTGGATTTCTAAAGGCTAGACCCGAAATATTCTGCCACAGACTAGTCACAGGGTCAGTTTGAGGTGAAAATCCAATACATCCCAGTTAAATCTCCTGGGCCCCAGCACGTTGGTCCGTCAGGGGTTGGAGAAGTGTTTGGGTTAGTGGCTTCCAGTGTTCACAGAGGATGTGCGGGGACTGCCTTTCAAGCTGTCAAACACCTGTCCCCCTGATGTGCTGTCCTGGCTGATTGGGGTTTCTCCCAGGAGCACACGCTATTCCCAGCCATAGGGTTTATGTGGAAATGCCTGGTTCTTCCACTCTGGTCACAGCCCCTGTTCTACACCCCACCTACCTGCTGTGTCCAGGTGTGGTCAGTGCTGGGCAGGGCAGCAAGGGGGGTGCGGCCCACTTTCTCCCTCTCCTCCTTTGCTTGGGCGGCCACAGAAGTGGCAGCCCCTTGGTTTCCCATTTTAACCAACACATCTCTATAAAGTCCCTCGGTAAAGCTTTACTCTTGCTGACGCCACAGCCTGAGTGGACTATGTGGTGCTGTGCTCCACGAAGTTACTCAGGGCCCCAAGCTCCTTCCATGGAATAGTGGCAGCATTGTCCCCAGGGCCTGGGAATCCACAGAAGGGAGTAAGTAGGGAGGAGGGCTTCCTGGGCCAGGCCTGCAGGGGATCCGCTTCCCTTCCACCCCCAGGAACCTGACTGCAAGGGATTCTGGGAAATGTAGTCTGGCTGAGGGCCTGGAAGGAGACACACGGGGCACTCTGCTCCAAGCACTGCCCGGCCACAGCAGACACCTGGAGGGAGAGCTGGAGGTGAGACACAATCCTTATAAGAGAGCAAGATCTTTGGCCTTCCGCCCCTAGCCTGTGTTTGTGCTCAGGGTCAAGCTCAATTAGCATGCAAATCTTTAATTCTGGGGTCCTGACCCCAGATTGGCCACTCATTTACACATCTTGTCCCTGGACCCCTCCAGCTTCTCCTCCCTGAGGCTCCTGATGCAGCTCCCACCAGCCACCTCACATGCCAGACCCCCCCGATCCTGGCCCCTTCCCACCTTGCACAGGAAGGAAGTCAAATTCCTGCCCTCTCCTGGGCACCGGTAGGCTTCCAGCTCTGGATATGAGCCCTGGTCTGTTTGCTCAGCGTGGAGGCTGGAAATGAACATCCCCAAATAATAACAGCACAGCAACCTAATTCAAACTAGGCCTGCGCCCGCTGAGAGCTCCCTGCACCCCCTGAGAGGTCTGGAAACTGGGCAGGGGCCTGGCAGAACTGAGCCTCACCAACCCAGCAGGACTCAGACCAGGGAAAGATGGACTCAGACCAGGGAAACTAGGAGCAGGGGTGTATAGGGGGCCCAGGGAGCCAAGGGAAGGCTCTGACTGTTGGGGCTGCACACTGGAGGAGAGGGTGTGCCTGTCCGGGGAGATAGCGCCCTTCCTGACTGCTGGCCCACTAACCAGGTGGCCGCTGGACAGCACAGTATCCGGATGCTGAACTCTGTGGTTATATCACTGTAGGCTCCCTCTGAGGCTGAGCAGCTCCTGGGCTTTCAAACCAGCCATGTTACTGAACCCAGCTGCGGGGAGTCTATCCATGGGGACCCTCCCCGTACACCCGGGACACCCCAGCTTCTGCCATCCATTGGGTCCCAGATCTGGGACTGGACTCCCACCTCAACTCCAGACCTTGTGGTCCTACCTCTCACCTGCTGTGAGACCCTGAGCCAATCACTCAATCACTCTGAGCCTCGATTTCTCATCCATAAAATGGGCACAGTGGCAAGGTGGCCTGGAGGGATTCAAAACCACCCCTTCAGTGCCCACATCTGGGATGCCTCTGGTGACTGGCGATGAGTGATGACATGGTGATCAGGAGGCTGCAGAGGTACGTGGTGGCTCCCAGAGCTTGTCCCTGGGGTGAACCCCTCCCTCACCCCCTACTGGGTCCTGGCCAGCTAGATGCCAGGAACCGACAGGAACGGTCCTGCTACTTCTTGATTATTTGTTTCTATAATTTTTTTCCAGGTGCCAAACTCATCTTTCTTGGGCCTCATCTGTCTAGGGAGGGTAGCAGGGGGTGTATATTCCAAACATCAAAGAGTCTTTGATGAAGACCCTCCAAGCTGATCTCAGTTGGGCTTTAAAGTACCAGCAGGTGACAGCCCAGGGGCTGGCTGACCCCAACATCCCCCAGCTCGGTTGTGCTGCCCATCTGGGACATTTTTGCTTTTTAAACAGACTGAAAATGTCTGCTGTCCTTGGACAGCCCTTGATGACATCCCACCCTTCTTTTACAAAGGAGGAAACTGAGGCTTGGGGGGATGACAGATGTACGTGAGGTCCCTCCAAGTCACCATTAAAAAGGCTCTGTGAGGAGGAGCTGTTCTGTGTACCTGCAGCCACACGTGGTCCCCTGCCCTGCTCCTTCGGTGTCCACCCCCACTCTGCACAGCTCACACCCTCTGAGGGCCAGTCTCTGGCAGAGTAGGACACAAGGAACACCCCCAGTTCCTTGGTGTCCTTGGGTGGCTTTTAGGATATGATGCTAAGTGCATTCCTAGGGCCCTTTCCTCTGAATTTAATCTCATGTGACAAGTGCTCAGAGCTGTTCTGCTTGGTGGTTTAGTGAGACGAAGTGGGTTGTCTCTCAGACCCAGGGCAAGGCTCATCAGCCCCCCAGCACCAAGGACAGCCAGGTCTGGGTTTGCCCAGGCACACAGAGGATGAGGCCACTGAGGAGGGCACAGCCCCTGGAACCTCTTATGTTTACTTGTGTTTATTTTTATTGCAGTGAAATATATATATAACAAAAGCTAAAAATTAGTTACTGCTTTTTATTTTTTATTTTTAGCTCTGAGAATTAAACCTAGTGTCATGCATACAAGGAGGCAAGCACTCTACCACTGAGCCACATCCCCAGCCCTATTCTGTATTTTATTTAGAGACAGGGTCTCACTGAGTTGCTTAGTGCCTCACTTTTGCTGAAGCTGGCTTTGAACTCATGATCCTCCTGCCTCAGCCTCCTGAGCCACTGGGATGACAGGCGTGTGCCACTGTGCCTGGCTCGAATCATACAATATTTGTCCTTGTGGTGGCTGGCTTATTTCATTTAGCGTCACTTCCTCTGGATTCATCTGTGTTGTAGCATGCATCAGAATGTCAACCTTCTTCAGGTTGAATGATATATTTTCCATTGTCTGTGCATATTATACTCTTATCTCCTGAGGGACACTTTTTGGGTATTGTGAATAATGCTGCTATAAACATGGTGTGCATATATCTGATGGAGCCTCTGCTTTTGGTTCTTTTATGCATATACTCCAAAGTGCAATCATTAGATCACAGGGTCATTCTAGGCTTAACTTTTAGGGAACACAAGGGTCCACCTGCAGGATCCAGGTGAAGTTTCCCACAACCTGGTGAGTGGAAGGTTTATTTTGACTTGAATAATGTTCTGGAAACCCAGTGTCGGGCAATAAGTGCTTCCTCTTTCATCTTTCAAAACTGATGGTAAAAAAGACAAAGCAAAAAAAAAAAGAAAAAAAAGAAAAAAATGACCAGTCTTCACCATTTTGAAGTGAACGGTTCTCTAAGTTAAGTCTATTCACATGGCTGGGGAACAGAGCTCCTGGATTTAAATTTTTCAGATTTGCAAAAGTGAAACTCTACCCAATAAACACAAACTCCATGCCTCCCTCCAGTCCTGGTGCCCAACATTTCACTTTCTTTCTTTTTTGGTACCAGGGATTGAGCCCAGGAGTGCTTAACCACTGAGTCACATCCCCTTTTTTGTATTTTATCTAGAGACAGGGTCTCTCTGAGTTGCTTAGAGCCTCACTAAGTTGCTGAGGCTGGCTTTGAACTTGTGATCCTCTTACTTCAGCCTCCTGAGCTGCTGGGAGTACAGGCGTGCACCACTGTGTCTGGCCCACTGTCTCTGTGGATTTGACTACTCTGGGGACCTCATATAAATGGAACCCACAGTACTTGTTCTTTTTGTCCTTACTTGTCCTGCTTTATTTCACTTAGCAGAATGTTCTCCAAGTTCATTCATATGGTAGCAAGTGTCAAGAATTTCCTTCCTTATTTAAGACTAATATTCCATAGTATATAGACCACCATAGTCAGCCTGACATTGACATGTGGATGGATGTTTGAGTTACTTCCTCCTTTTGGCCTTTGTGAA
Source organism: Marmota marmota marmota (assembly GCF_001458135.2). Lineage (NCBI taxonomy): Eukaryota > Metazoa > Chordata > Mammalia > Rodentia > Sciuridae > Marmota > Marmota marmota. The sequence continues at coordinate 1,479,580 of NW_026000136.1, forward strand.
TGATGCGGCTATGAACACGGGTCTACAAATATCTCTTTGGGAGCCTGTTTTCAATTCTTTTGGAATATATAGCCATAAGTGGAATTCCTGGATCATATGACAGTTTTGGTTTTAATTTTTTTCTTTTTTTTGGGGGGGGGGAGGTATACCAGGGATTGAACTCAGGAGCACTTGAACACAGAGCCACATCCCCAGCCCTATTTTGTATTTTATTTAGAGACAGGGTCTCACTGAGTTGCTTAGCGCCTTGCTAAGTTGCTGAGGCTGGCTTTGAATTCACGATCCTCCAGCCTCAACTTCCCTAGCCGCTGGGATCACAGGCGTGCGCCACCGCGCCCAGCAGAAAAGAGAAGTTTTGATGGCTAGGCAAGATGACTCAAAGTCTCTTCCAGAGGAATTTCATGAGTGGAGGAGGGGAAAGAGGTGGACGGGTGTTGTCTCTGCTCCATTCTGTACAATTCAGGTTCTAAAACTTTCCCTCAATGCTGACTTTGCAGTTATTGAGATCCACCAGGCAAGGAAAAAAAATAAGTCCACTTATTCAAAAATGTAGTTTAGCAGGGTTAACAGCCCTGTTTTCTTGCACAGCGAACAAATGCTGGAGATGGCATCGTATTTCACAACACACTGGAAGCATCCCTACCAAATGCATCAACTCAAAGGGCCTGGACTCAAAATCACTGCCTCTCCCCCATACACACACACACACACACACACACACACACACACACACGGCCCCTGGGGGAAAGTCTATTGTAATCCAATTTTTAAACGGAAAAGAAAAAAGAAAATCCCCAGGGGCGCTTCTGCTACAGAAAATACTCCTCAACTTGCTTATGGCTTTAGAGATGATCTCTCAATCGATGCCACATGTCAACCTCGCAGGGAAGATGTTGGTGGCCCCATGGGGTGGGAAGAAGGACCAGCAAAGCAAAAAGGACCTGTGACTCAACCACCCTGGGACAGCCTGTCCCGACTTAGGGAAGATTGAAAGAAAAGATCTGTGGGGAGAGCCTGGGTCTGCCAGAAATTCAGCTGGGAGAGATTATGTTCAATCTTTTTTTTTTTTTTTTGCCTTGATATCCATGTGTCAATATGGTGCCTCGTTTTCCCTTCTGACCCCTCTCTCTGGCTATTGGGAGCTCTTGTTGCCAGGACTTTGCCTTTTCTGGATTAGGTGGTCCTGGGGACATCTGGGAATGTCCTAGGAAGAAATCTCACCAAGAGAAAAGTCAGAGAAAGAAATCATTGGGGTGGGTGCAGAGCTCACCTCTGTCCATAACCCAAAGGACTTAGGCATGAGAAGGAGCCCTTAAACAAAGCCCCCGGGAGCACTGTCCCCTCCCACTCACTGATGTCTGTGTGGAACACCATGGGGACAGAGAAGTCCCCTTGCCCAGAAACCTGAATATGGGCCAGAGGTCCTAATGACTTATCGATTGGGGTCCCTGCGTTGGGTGGTCCCTGCGCGGTATCTCTTGTTAAAGTCTGAATCCTAATGTCCAAATCCTAACTGCCAGCGCCCCAGAATGTGCCTGTGTTCGAAGACTGGGTCTTTCAAGAAGTAGTGAAGTTCAAGTGAGGTCATCAGGACGGGCTCTCACCCATGAGGACTGGTGTCCTGATAAGAAGAGGAAATTGGGATTCACAATTATGGGGTGGGGAATGGCCATGTGGGGCCCCAGGGAGAAAGACACAAGCCACGGAGATCAGCCACAGAAGGAGCCCAGCCTCCCAACACCTGGATCTCAGACTTTAAGTCCCCAGAATGGTGAGAAAATAAATTTCCATGGTTTTTAAGTCCCTCCGTGGTCCTTTGTTACATCAGCTTCGTCAAGCCAGCACCTCTACAGCCCAGGAAGGGTGGTCACGTCCTCCATGAGGGGGACGAGGCTTGGTGAGGTCAGACCCTTGTCTATGATGACCTGGCAGAGCCAGCTGGGGTCCGGCGCTGCTGCTCTGCTCCTGCAGGCTCCAAGGGAGTCCATTTCTTTCCGGGATGCTCCAGGCTGGAGAGCCTGCTGCAGAATCAGCTGGGGTGCCTGGTGCGGGTCAGTTTTTCTTTTCTTTTTTTCAATTGTGCCCAAAGGTGCTGCCTACACCCTCAGTTACTGTTTGGGCTGGACGGATGCCTTTGCCTCCCAGCTGATGAACCGCAGGCCCCCTCAATGACAGCAGGGCAGCTAGACCAGAGCCAGGTGCAATAACATCATCGCTCAGGGCAGGATAGCACAAGCCAGGGAGTCCCCGGAGAGTCTTGGACTCTTCACGGTGACCAGTGGCTTGGCTCAAAGCCTAAGGACTGGTGGCAGCCGGTCCATGTCTTTTCACAGTATGTGGGTTTGCACAACACTGTGATACTATGATGACGTATATAGGGACCAGCTGCAGTCTGGGCTGAGTCCTCTTTCGGGGAACGCCAGACCTCTGGCTACTCACACAAAAAGATCCTTCTACCATCTTGTTGCATTAGCTGTAAAAATTTTGAGTGCTTTAAAGCCCTCCCCAAGGTTTTTATTAGTGAAATTCGCAGTTCATTTCAGGGAACCCAGTGATCACCCCACACCAGCATCCTGAGTCTTAGCTTGAGTCAGAACCCCCATAGAACCTTCCTCCCCAGGAGTCCCAAACATCCGTGTCTGCTAGAGTTCTTAAAACCCTATTAATAATCAATACCTCTACATGTTGCCGAGAAAGCAGGGGAACGTTCTCCCTTCCCAGGTCAGGTTATTTGCCATCCATTTCCTTAATTGTTCTCCCTCTCTCCTCCTGGAGACAGCACCATGATGCACACGATCAATATGCGATTTCTTTCCAGGGCTCCGGTGCTGGTTGGTAAAATCAGAGATTGGTGTGACTTCCCCAAAGAGAAAGCCATCAGTTGAATTGTCCTTAGATTCTCTTGTCACATCAGGCTCTATTTCCTCGCTGCAGTTTTGGAGTAGGAAAACAACAACAACAATAAAAAAAGAACCCAAAAAATAACCAGAACACTTACACATTTGTATTTCAGTCAGTGCAGCCTGTACCTCCATCTGTAAAGTCATCCTCAAATAAAAAGAGGAGAGTCGAGTGTCTATAAAACACACACACACACTCACACACACACACACACATGCACGCACATGCACGTATGCATACAGACTCGAATTCATGTGGCAGGTGGCAAGATAACAGAAATGCAATGTGCCGGGCATCACCAATATCAACGTGTCTACCCTGGTCCACTACCTACTTGCTATATGTTTAAAGTTGACTAGCGTAAAACTGACCTGGTAATTTGCATAAGGGCAAGAGGGGCTTATGGGAGGGAAGTGCACCAGCACCGCACTCCCCGCCCCCACCACCCAACGACATGCACAGGTGACTTCGACTGCAGGAGCTGGATTAGCAATGACCAGGAGCCAGGATGTAAGGGCTGGTTGCTGCTGTAGCTTGAGGCTCCGCTGACCAGACCCATGAGGAGCCTGGATAGTCGCTGATCCGGGGTGGGGCGGGGAGGATCCAGCGCCACCAGCCCCTGCAGTTCTGTGGCTGCGTGGAGCTCTAATATAGGGGTGCAGAATCGGGGTGCATGATGGATCTCAGAAATCTGCAGAGGTTCTGTGTGCGGTGGTGTGTGTGCCCTGCAAGGGCGGGCTCCCCGCCCCTGCCAGAGCTCAGAGTCATTGCCTGAATCTCCTCCGCAGACAGCCTGGCCTCTCTGCAGCGTCCCTGTGTGTGGGTGGCTCTGGCAGCAGCCTCCTGACTGGCCTCTCTGGACCACTCCTTCTCCTCACAGCAGGCACAGAAATCCCTGGGAAAGTCACAGACCTCGTCACGCACCTGCGTGGGATCCTCCTGCGCTGTCCCTTGCTCTTAGCCATGAGCTCTAAGACCCTCATCTTCTTCAACAGTGCCAAGACCCCTGACCATTCTGCCCCATCTCAGCTTCTCTCCACCCTTTGCCTCCTGCTCTCCATCCCAGCCACTGACGAATCCCCCTGGGGGCTCCATCTCGGCAGAGTGACCATCTGGTTATCTGGCCTTATGGGGTTTCCCGGAACTTTAAATGCTAAAATCAGGACAGTCCCAGGTAAGCCAGGGCCCCTGGTCACCTGAACCCCATCCTCACTCCCATCTGCCACTCTGCTCTTTCCTCATTTCTGACCACCCCTCTCGACAATTAGGTGGCCTTCGTCTGCTCTCCCACAGGATCTCATACTTCCTGCTCTAACCCCACCTGGCCAGGACCATGGGCTCCGCCTACTGCCATGGCTAATGCATTTTCTCCAGTCTGTCCAATGCAGCAGCCCACACCACACTTCCTGCCTAGATTAGCCCGGCGGGGTGTGTGGTCAGGCAGGAGCGTGTGGATGATTCCACCCTGGGGATCCCCCTGTATGGCATTGGCCCAGCCCCCTGTCTGCCTGGACACCTGGGTCACACGGGGCACCTCTGTGGTTCTGGCATTAGTCAGGAGTACTAGATTGCAAGTAACAAGGGAAAAAAATTCTAAATACACCGGATCTCCAAAAAAAAAGCAATGAGGCAGCTCTGGGTGTAGCTCACAGTACTGGAGTGGAGGCAGGAGGGGAAGTTCCCCATTGGAAAATCACCCTGGGGCCAGGCAGGGCCTGGCTGTGCACACTGATGGCCAGGGGAATTATATTTCAGGGGCCGGGCATCTGGTGGGCGCCTTGGCCAGGCAGACGGAGAGGGACGCCCCCACTGTGTTGGTTTTCGGGGCTGCTGTAGCAAAGTCCCCCACACTGGGTGGCTCTGAGGACTGGAACTCCTTGTCTCGCAGTTCCGGGGCCTGGAAGTCTAAAGTCAAGCTGTCGTCAGGGCCAGGGGAGGGTCTCTTCCAGTCCCTCCCTCCAGCTTCCTGGAGTTTCTTGGCTTATGGTGGCAAAAATGCAGTGTTCGAGTGGCATTCCTTCCAACGGCATGTCTGTGTCTCAATCTGTTTTTATTTAGTGTGTGTGTGTGTGTGTGTGTGTGTGTGTGTGGTGGAGACTGAAACCAGGGGCCCTTGCCGGCTAAGCACATGCTCTGCCACTGAGTGACACCTGTGGCCTCCTCTTTTTATAAGGGCTAGGGACCCACCCAACTCCTGTGCCACCTCACCTTGACGAATGACACCCTCCTCGACCTTATTTCCAAATAAAGCCATGTGCTAAGATATTGGGACTTAGGACCTCCAAGATGAGTTTTGGGGGGACACAATTCAACCTTCAGTGTCCACCAGAACCATGGAAGGAATCGGAGGCCCCTCAAAACAACATGAGGGATCCTCTCCCGTCCCTGCCCCGCCTGCCAGAAAAAGGGAGAAGATGAACCAGGCAAGGCAGACCTGGCTGCCCTGGTGGCTGAGAGGGACTTGCTGGTGACCAAGCTGTGCTGGAGCTGTGAACAGCCATGGTCTAAATGAGCTACTAGTGTGCTCCTGATACGACCTCACTGGGGCTGTAAATACCAGACTTCAGTCTAGCCTTGGGTGGGGAGAGTCCTCTACTTAGCAGGTGTTTGCTGAGCGTCTGCTAGAGCTACAGCAGTAACAGGACAGATACAATTCCTGCCTTCTTGGGACATCTGTTCTGGCAACAGCTGGATACCTGTGTCCCCTCCCAGGAGGAAGCATGGCGTCACCTTTCCTGCCCCCAGGTCCTTTCTGCTGTCATTCCACTGCTTGGCAACAGGATTCCAGCAACACTGGTCCTGGGGTACAGGGACAATATCTCCTGCCCACCTACAGTTCTGGAGGCTGGGAAGTCCAGGTTCAAGGTGCTGGTAGGCTTGGTGTCAGCGGGGGTCTGCTGTCTCATTGCTGGCCCCTTCTTGCTCTGTCCTGACATGGAGGAAAGGGCAAACTAGTTCCTCTGGCCTCTTACATGGCCATTGACCCATTCCTGAGGCTCTACCTTCTATTATGTGTGTGTGTGTGTGAGACCCCCATTTGGGGGTCAGGTTTCAACACAGGAATCTGGGGTGACGCATGCATTCAGACCACGGCCCGGTGAGTTTATCAGACGCAAATTGTTCGAGAACCTCATTCATTTTGTGCAGTAATTAAATAGAAGCTGTTTGGAAATATGATTATAGATTGGCCCATCAAAGCAAATTAAATCTTTGAAGAGTAATGGCCTAATTAGCTTCAGAATTCTGCCATTTAAAAAAAAAAAATCCAAATGCCCTGTTGTCCCGAATCAGGAAATACCGGGGCCCAGCTGTAAAAGGAATCAAGGGACATTCATACCAGAGGGTTGTGGATTCTGAGAGGATGGGGCACTGCTGGTGAAGACACGTTGTCAAGATGGTTCTGGCTGGCTAGGCCGGAATAGCTCCTTATTTATTTCTTCTTCGCAGGGTCTTCTTTTTATTAGATGTTTGGGTATCAACTATCCACTCCTCTGCCTCTTGGCTCAAGGTCTTGATCATACCTCTTCCTGCCCAGCCCCAGGATTCAGTCTTTTCCCTCCTCTCTTCTGGGAGCTGACCCTGCACATCTGTCCTCTGTGTCTTCTGCTCTCCTACCCCAGATCCTTTGCATGTCCATAGCTTTTTAGATGGCCTAAGAGATAAGGTGGTCGAAGTTCTGGAAGGTTCCAGAATCCACTGAGGTTTCCCCATTCATGCCTGGGCCCTGACTCTGCCCATGGGCCCTGGGATCTCTTTACTCAGCAAGGGTAGGACTCACCCTGCAGAGTTATAGACCTTGCCCTTGGTAGTCATAATTCACTTTTCTTTTTTTTTTTTTTTGTTGTTGATAGACATTTATTTTATTTCTTTATATGTGCTGCTGAGAACTGAACCCAGTGCCTCACACGTGCCAGGCAAGTGCTCTACCACTGAACCACAGCCCTAGCCCCTCACTTTTCTTTCAGTAGCAGCTCTTTGATTTTTCCTGGGGATCCTTTCTCCACTGGGGTCCATGCAGTTTGGGCTTGTCAATCCCAACCCTCTAGGCCCAGGAATGGACATTGATCTAGGCCAGACAGATCAGAACCTGCAAAGCCCCTGAATCAGCTGTTCCCAAACCTCCACTGTGTTGACAGAGCATGAGTCCTGGGACCTCTGCTGACTACCATCAGTTCTGAGGTCTCCTCTCTTCCTTAAACACCTGCTCAGACCCAGTGTAGGAGCTGCGTTTGAGCAGGTGTTTAAGCAAAGTGCACACCTAGGAAAATCTGCAAAACTGGACCTGGCCTTACTCTGCAAGTGGAGGTCAGGAATGTACACTTGGTAAAAGTCCCCTGGGTCATCCTGGTCTGCCCTGGATGGGGTGACTCTTGAGCACCCCCAACCTGGGAATCCTCTGATTCTCCAACACCCCCAAGTCCCTCCCCTGCAAGGCAGCTGGAGCTGAGAACATTTGATTTATTCATGTTCATTACGGGTGAGTTTGCAGAGTTTGTGGGACTGATGGGCCAGCAGGCCAGGCTGCAAATGAAAACCAAACACATTCTAAATTATAAAATGCACAAAAAAACCCTCAGAAACCGGGCTTTTTCCATTCAGATTCTGAGGACCTGATGCCGTATCCTTAGCAACACAAATACAAGTCTTTCTCCCACCGGCCAGCCTCGGATGAAGACTAGGAGGCTTCGTCCCAGGATGGGAGGCTGGGCCTCTCCAGCTCCTGATACCTATTGATTGGTTGGGCCAGAGGGAGGAGGGAATAACTTTGTAACTGAAGCCACTCACGGGATACAGCATGAAAAATGCAGACCTCAGGGTCACGTCGGCATCATTTGTGGAATTGTTGCAAAAGCAATTCCCGTTCCTCCATTGGCTTAGTCTTTTTGATAAATGGGCCCTCTAATTATACCTCCTCTCGAGATGTCCAGCAACAAAAACTCTAAGCCTGGAAGATAAAATAGTTGCTTTGTCATCACATTATGCCAAGGCAAGGAAGAGCACATTCAGGATAAATTCAGCTTTGCGTTTAATTTACTCCATACTGATTTTTATCAATGAGATTGAAGCAATTACCTCGAAGCTAATTCTTAGTTAAGAAAGAGATGTTGTAAGTTACACGATGCAGGCTTCAAAGTCTTGGAGCTCTACGATGTTCAGAGCCTGAGGGGCCAGGTGTCTATCTGGCACTTGTATCCATTTTTTGCAGGTACCACTGGCACTAGAAAAGACATGTCTCTGAGCCAGGAGTTCCCAGAGAGAAGGGGACCCTACTCAGGTTCAGCCGGGATTTATTCATTCTCATTCTCTCTCTCTCTCTCTCTCTCTTTCTCTCTCTCTCTTCAGTACCAGGGATTAAACCCAGGGGTGCTTAACCACTGAGCCACATCCCCAGCCCTTTATATATTTTATTTGGAGACAGGGTCTTGCTAAATTGCTTAGGGCCTTGCTAAATTGCTGAGGCTGGCTTTGAATTTGCAATCCTCCTGCCTCAGCTTCCCAAGCCACTAGGATTAGAGGAGTGCACCAGCGTGCCATGGCCAGCCGGGATTCTTGGCATACAGGATGGAAAAGAATATCAGCAGAGGCCAACAGCATCGACAGAGGTTTATTTAGGAAAACAGGTACACATTCAAGGGAGAAGGGGGCAGTCTTAAGGGAGTCGCCTTTGGGGTAAAGCAAGAAATACATACTCAGGGAAGAATGCAGGCTATCTCCAGAGGGACAGACAGCAACCTGGTGTGGGATGTTACAATTTACCACAGGCTGGTTGCTAGGGTCTGGGCTAGAGGTGGGGCAGGGTGGACCTACACAATTTCCCATCAGTTTTCCTGCCCATGCGCATTGCTTTCTCGAGTTACAAGGGCTTGGGTCAAGGGCGAGTTGCTCAGGAGTTGCAATTCTTTATGGGTGCTCTCTGAATTTCAATGATATGGGCACTTCCTCCAAGACCCTGTATCTTTTCCTTTATTCCCCAATTTCTATCCACCACCTGCCACAACCACTGGGGTGGAGATGGGGAATGCAGAGCTCCTCTTGGCAGGAGCGAGGAAGCTGGATCCTGCCTCCCTCAATGAGGTCTCCAGGTCAGCAATGGAGGGGGCTTTCCCTGGGCACTCAGCGGAAGACCCACCTCCTCCTGAGCTCTGCCGGTGTTTATTAGTACCTGCAGGGTCTGGCCTCAGGCTGATTCGCTCTTTGACAAAAGGGTCTCTCTTTGCTCCCTTTTTTTTGTACCAGGGATTGAACCCAGGAGCGCTTAACCACTGAGCCACATCCCCAGCCCTTTTTTTTTAAAAAAAAAAACATTTTTTTTTTTTTAGTTGCGATGGACACAGAATCTTTATTTATTTTTATGTGGTGCTGAGGACTGAACCCAGTCCTCACATGTGTGAGACAAGTGTTCTACCACGGAGCCCCAGCCCCAGGGCCCACATCCCCAGACCTTTTTATATTTTATTTTGAGACAGGATCTTGATAAATTGCTTAGGGCCTCGCTAGGTTGCTGAGGCTGCCTTTGCATTCTCCATCCTCCTGCCTCAGCCTCCCAAGCCGCTGGGATTACAGGCGTGCACGACGATACCCAGGTTCCCCAGGTTCCCTTTGCTCTTCCCCCTGGGAAATGCATTGGTGTGGTGGGGAAGGACGCAGAAATCTCCAGAAAAGGACAGACTTTCAAACAGAAAGACTTAGAACAAAAGTACGTTGAAAACTGACGGGGAGACAGAGGAGAAGAGGGCAATCAGCTTTGGCAAGGCCAACCCAGGGCAGCCTGCCTTTCAGGTGGGGCGAAGGTCTCCCAGCTTCTACTGGGGTACCCCGCACCCCCACGATCGTGCGGGCTGGTGGAGCAGGTCCGGGGTCCTGGGTCCCTGGAGTCGTGTTCAGTAGCTGCAGCTGCAGCGCGTGGTGAGGAGAGACTGGAGTAAAACCATGGTAACTCTAGTACTACGCAGGGGAAGGACCTCCTAAAAATGGGCCCTGGGCCTGGAACGATCCCACTGAGAGGAGGAAGCCCACACAGCCTGTGCCGGGCGCAGCGCCTTGCGTGGGAATATCTTTCCTGCGTGTGCACATTCGTCCTGCTTCAGTGCGTGCGTCAAAAACTCCCAGTTTTCTTTATTTTTGACTCCACAGGTCCACGGTGGCCCCACCGCCCAAGCAGGCTATGAGGTGGACCCACTGACTGCAGAGGACAGGGACATTGCAAGGGGCTGGATCCTGGGATCCTGCGCTCTCCTCTCTCCTGTCTGTGAACCTTGCTCTGCGGGAAGCTGGGCTCTGTGTGGTCTGTTCTCAGCCACCTGGAATCACGCACCTGTCTCTTCCCTGGGGTGGGAACATTTATTTGCCTGTAACCTTGTGGAAGCGCCTATTTTTATTGTATTCTATCCTGCAACACTGACTGGCCACCAGGGAAGGGTGAGATAGACCTGGGAGCACAGCCGTGGTGTGGCCTCAAGGCAGATGCGGTCTCCAGAGGGTGGACAGGCACAGTTGGTACCTGCAGAGAGGTGCTTGCCATAGCCGGGGGCAGAGACGGATGGGTAGAAGGCAGGTGTGCCAGGCAGGGGGGTCTCTCCGGCCTAGGCTTTGGACTTTTGTTCTGATTCCTAATCTCTGGAATATTCTGGAGTCTTAGAGGAGGCTGGAAGGCTAGGGAGGGTCTTTGCTGACCTCCACCCCTAGGTCTCTTGGTCAGAACTGCTACCTGACCCTGCAGGAGTCCGATTGGACAAAGCCTAGGTCACCTGAGCACAGCCCCAGGAGTGGACACTGCACCCCTCTTCTCTCAATCTGAAGAGGCAAGTCACATGCTAGTGTTAGCCCCTGGCTGTGATAGAAAAGGCTCACGGGGCTGGGCCAGCTTTGCTGTCTTTTATATTTTTTGGTGGGGAGGAGGTACCAGGGATTGAACTCAGGGGCACTTGGCCTCTGAACCTCATCCCCAGCCCTGTTTTATATTTTATTTAGAAACAGGGTCTTGCTGAGTTGCTTGGTGCCTCACAAAGTTGCTGAGGCTGGCTTTGAACTCGGGATCCTCCTGCCTCAGCCTCCCTAGCTGCTGGGATTACAGGCCTGCATCATTGCACCCGGCCCACTTTGCTTTCTGATTAAGGACAGCATATGGCTCCCTGGGCCACACTTCCACTGTCTTCAGGGGACATCTTCAGGCCAGGAGAGGAGTCAGGCAAGGGAGAGGGAGATGTTTGATCAGCCAGGTGTGGAAGGTATGGGACCCTGGGCTATAGTATTTCTAAGGCTGACAAAGTTTGGAGAGCCGGGGAAAGCCAGGATTGCCTGTGAAACACAGACTGAAACTTGCAAAATTACAATCAATACGAGTTTAATGAAACATCTTCAAATGTCACATCACGACCGCTAGTCAGAAGACACCCGGCTCAACACTTAGGCTGCTGGCTGGAAATTGTATTTAATGAGGGACACGGGACATGAAAGGAGCCGGGGGCGAGGTGGAACTGGCCTCCAGATTCATTTCCTGGAGATACTGTCACACATTACCATTAATTGGGTGGCTTAAAACAACAGAATTTTTCTTGTTTTTTCTTTTACTGCTCTGGAGGCCGGAAGTCTGAAACCGAGGTGTTGACAGGGCCATGCTCCCCGGAAAGCTCTGGGGAAGTTCCTTCCTGCCTCTGTCTCTGGTTCTAGTGGCGGTACCCAGCGTTAGAGTTCCTTGGCCACCTTCTCTGTGTACAGGGGCTTCTCAGTGTGTGATGGGATTCTTTCCTGATAAACGTATCTTAAGTTAAAACTGTCATTTGTGGGAAAAATACATTCAATACATGTCACCTATGAACCCCATGGCTCAGCCTGGCTGACCTGCTCAGGACACCTAACTTCGGCTCACAGTTGGTCAATCACCTAACAGAAGCCTATTTCATACTAAAGTGTTGATGGTCTCATGGGCTTTATTGAATGCTACGTTGGAAGTGAATGGGGTCTGGGGACACTTTCCTGCCATCATAGAGACAAAACATCCCACATGAGGGACTGCCTGTGTCTTTTCCTCTTCTTATAAGGACACCCGTCCTTGGGTAAGTGCCCACCCTCATCTAGAATGAAATTACCTCAATGACATCTCCCAAGACCCTGTTTCCACACAAGGTCATGGTCTGTGGTTCTGGGTAGATATGAATTTTGGAAAGACATTTATTTCTTCCTCTCTCTTCAACTTCCAAAGTTAGAGTGTCTGGGAGTCAAGGAGGACTTAAGAGGAGGGTGAAAAGATTGTCCCTCAGCTTCTCACATGGGGACAGGGGATGGTCCCAACCAGAGCCCAAACCCACCCAGCTGTCCTTCACTCTGGATGCCCAGCTGGCCATCACTCTGGGTGCTGGGACAGGAAATCAAGGCGGGGACAAGAATGAAGACTGGTGGCGGCTTGATGTGGTTCTGCGGGGAAGGACAGTGGGGACAGAGACAAGGAGTGTCTTTGGAGTGATGAGGCAGTACCATTCAGGACAATCCTAACCACCACCAGTCTTTGGGTATTGGCTATGGACCTCGAGTGGCTCTATACATGACAGATTTGGAGTCACAGAATTCTCCGCAGGAAGCAGCGATCGCCACCTGAAGGCCACCTCTCCATGGTGGAGGAGAGGAGGAGGCTCTGAGAAGTGAATCTGCTCAAGGTCATGCGACTGGTAAATGGAAGATTGGGGATTGGAACCCAGAATCCCGGCCATCTGGCTCCTGGGGGCTGCGGGCATCCTGATGGCCAGATGCTCACAAGGATGACACAGAAGTGGATGGCTTTGTCAGCTTGGCCAGATCCTGGTGGGGGGGAATCAGAAGCAGCCCTTGGCTGTCCTGCTGGGAGTCTGCAGCCCAGGGGCCCCATTGTCCGCGCCTACGCCCTTCCCCTGACACCGCGTCCCTCCTCGGCTCTCGGGGACCACAGCAGCCTACGACTATTCCAGGACGCGCCTCCTCTGGGTGTCGTCTCGCCCCTTCTCCCACCGGTTCTATCCGCATCGGTTGTTTGGCACAAGCCTTTGAATGGTTGATTTTTTTTTTTTTCCTGCGCTAAATTCATTTCCCAGAAAATGTCAAGCATCACCAAGGCCACCGAGGATGGGACATGCGCTGCTCTCGGTCCTTTGTTCTGACTCTCTTCTTTTCATACACAAATGCGGTATTTTGCTTGGCAGCTCTCGAACCGCTGTACCTTGAACTGAGCCAATAGCTGGGGCCGCTGTCCCCCCCCCCC
>NW_026000136.1:1493592-1512670 GCF_001458135.2 Marmota marmota marmota
CCCCAGGCTGCCCCCCCTCCTGTCCTCCCTCCCACCCGCTGTCCTCCCCCTGGGCTGCCTCCTGCTTCCGAGGCCCTTTGCAAACAATGGCTTCAGGTATGATTCACGGTCAAGTTTCTCCAATCCCAGCTGAATGGTGGGCCTGACCTGGGCAGATACAGGACTCTGTGTGAGTTTTGTCATTGCTCTGATCCCCCAAACACCCGACAAGAACAGCTGAGAGAGGGGAAAACTCATCTGGGCTCATGGTTTCAGGGGTCCAGCCCGTGGTGGGTCCAGAGGCTGTCACAGAGCAGAGAGGCAACCACAGGGAAGATGGAGAGTTCAGGTGACCGCCTCTTCCAGTCACACCCTACCTGCCGAAGTTCCCCCGTCAAGTCTGTCCATGCAAATGAGGGTGGACTGATTAGGTCACAGCCCCACAGTCCAGTTGTTTAGTGACAGGGGTCCCCTTTATGCTTTGAATATGGCCATTGCTCTTTGGCCATGGTGACTTAGGTTTAAAACAGACACTTTTTTTTTCTCCTCCTCTCTCCCTCCTGGCCCTAATCTCTCGCCATCTCTAATCTTGTCCTCCCAAATCTGGCCTTGGAGGGGGCAGGATGACCTTTCTTCCTGTCTAGGCATTATGTGTCCTTGAGCACATGCACAGGAACCAAGTAATTCAGACCTGTCCGACCTCTGGGATGGAAGACCATCTAAGAAATGACTATTTCCCAAATCAGCAAGTGCATTACAATTCGGGACAGAGGGCGCCTGAAATACAGCTGTTAAATCACCTCTTTGCCACCCTTCCTGCTCCCCTGGTGGGGAGAATCATGAACTCGGAAACAGGAGTCCCCCCCTCTTTCTCCTTTGCTAGGAAAGCAATGAAACGTCTTTTTTCCTGTCTTCCCAAAACCTTGCCTTCACTATCCAGTTGGCAGGGGGCTGAGGACTGAGCTTTGAATAACAATGTCATCTCCTGCTTTGGGGGGACACCTCATATCCCACCTGTAACCGACCCTGGGTTCTTTGCAATAGGAGTCTGAGTGGTGCCCAGCTCCTGGGTCGGAAGGGGCCTCTCCTCCCCGCCCCTCCCACCAGGCAGACCTCTGGGGCAGCGCCAGTCTCCACTCCTAAGACGCCCCCATCTGCTCCCTGGGGGTCCTATTGAAGCAAACCCCTGTGAACAGCTGGAACACTGTGAGGCAGCCCTGGAGGGCTGAGAATTTCATGATCACATCAGCAGCAGAGCACGGAGACCACTGGCATTTTAAAAGTGAGATCAGCTTTGCATTGGTGGGTTTTCTCTTTGGCTTCATCTTTTTCTGGACCTGTCCCCTTAGGCCCCAGGCTTGGTGCTGGGTAAACAGCTGTGTTTGAGGGTGGGATGAAAGATGACTGGTAGGTAACCTACCGGGATGGCATCAGCTCAGGGGGTGTCCCTAAGCTTGGAGACCATGCCTCGGGGATATAACAACAAAAATACTGATCCTCCATATTTTATGTTCCATCCACAGTTGTTAAATTTTTTTTTATGTTTGTTTGTGTTTTGGGGAGTACTGGGAATTTAACCCAAGGGTGCTCTACCACTGAGTTATCCTCAAATCCTTGTTTTCCTTATTTATTTTTAAATTTTGAGGCAGGATCTCACTCAGTGGCTTAGGGCCTTGCTAAGTTGTTGAGGCTAGCCTCAAACTTTCGATCCTCCTGCCTCAGCCTCCGGAGTTGTTGGAATCACAGATGTGCACCACCACTGCACCCGGTGCTTTTTATGTATTAGTAGTTAGTCTTCGAAACAGTCCTACTGGTTGCCAGCAATACCTTTTTCTAAGGTGGCTCATAGCAGGGGTTATGAGTTAAACTGTGTCCCCTCAGAAGAGGTTGAGGTTCTAACTGCCAGTCACTGAGGGCTGGATTCGAATCCCCACCGTTTCCAGCAGCTCCTCATATTCCTTTCGGCAAAAAAAAAAAAAAAAGAAACAAAACACCCCTCCTCCGAGGCTCAATGTGCTGATCTACAAGGTGGGGGCTCATTCATCCTTCAAAATCTATTTACGGAGCACCAACTACGTGCCGCCTGTGAAAAGTGATCTTATTCAGAAACAGGGTCTTTGCAGGTGAACAAGATGAGGTCATTAGGGTGGGTCCTCATCCAACATCCTGGTGTCCTTGGAAAAGGGAGGGATGTGTCCATAAAGATAGGCACGGAGGAGAGACAGCCATCTACAAGTCTCCGGGACAGGCCTGGGACAGAGTCGCTTTCACAGCCCTGGGTTGAAGGAAGCAGCCCAGCTGACACCTGGCTCTTGGACTTGTGGCCTCCAGAGCCGTGAACCAGTGCATTTCCGTTGTCCTCCCGAGTGGGGGACTCTGTCGTAGCAGCTCTAGCAACAGATAAAACGGCAAGTGATTTATGAAGGATCCACTCCCATGGGAGACGAGAGAGGAAGTGGGGGAGTAGAGGGGAAGCGGAGGGGGAGGATGAGGCGCGGCTTCAGGTCCTGCTTGGGAGGAGGCGGGCATGAGAGCTGGAGCCACAGAAACAAACATACGAACTTACGGTGTATAAATTGTGAACTGAGCAGAAACATCTGAGTTGACCCTGTTTCCGAATAAAATCACTTTTCACAGGATCTCAGTCCTTGTTGCTGCCCTCGAATCATTCACTCACTCACTCAAAGAAACATTCATGGAGCCAGGCATGAAGGCCCACACCTGTAATCCCAACTACTCACCCAGGAGGCTGAGGCAGGAGGATGGAAAGTTTGAGGCCAGCCTTGGCAACTTAGTAACTTAATGAGAACCTGTCTTAAAAAAAAAGGACTAAGGATAGAGCTCAGTGATAGAGTGTCCCTGGGTTCAATTCCCAGTACCCCCCCCCAAAAAAAAGATATTTATAGAATGCCTATTAAGAATTAGGGATGAGTTTTGCCAAAGAAGCCTAGAATGAATTTATTTCTTAACATTTGGAGTAACTATTGTTTTGAAAATCTCTCTTCTGTATGGCTCATTTATCAGTTTCATATATAGTTAGGTTGATTTTTAAAATTTTTCTTCATCATTTTAGGCACCCCATACACACACATACCTTGTGGAGTTGATTTTTGATGTTCAGGTGAAAATTGTATAAAAAGTATTGCTATAGCCCAAGAAGTACCGAATCCCCACCTGTCCTTTGTGAAATTAACCAATTTCATTAATTGTGAGGTTTATCCTCCAATATTTCAGTTTTCAAACATTAGTAGTTACAGTGGATGTGGGAGCACACACTTGTAATCTCAGGGAGGCTGAGACAGAAGGATCGTAAGTTCAAGGCCAGCCTCAACAACTCAGCGAGACTTTGTGTCAAAATAAAAAGTTTAAGGGCTGGGGATGTAGCTCAGTTGGTAGAGTGCTTGCCTCGCACGCATAAATAAAATAAAAAATTTAAAAGGCTGGAAATGTAACTCAGTAGTAAAGCCCTCCTGGGTTCAATCCCTAGTACTAAAAAAGTTATTAGCTATATATCTTATTATTTTCTTTTATACAGAACAAAGCTCCACATTAAAGACTTTTTCATCTCTCTTTTTTTTTTCAGTATGTAGAGATCCTTTTATTTTTAACAACTGCACAGTATCCAGTGTGGATGTACCTGTTGTTCACTGCCTTCCTTTGGGTGAGGGTTTATTCCACGATCCTCCCACAGCCCATCTTGGAAGTATCCACTCTGTGTTGTTGGAAGTGGATCTTTGGGTAGATTTTTGGATATGGATTGCTGGGCCAGGGGTAAGTGGTAGGAGATCAACAATGACCCTCTTTCTGTGATGCTTTTCCACCAGCAGGGAAGGGTGGAGAGCAGTTTGTGTTAGTCACCTTCGCATCACTGTGACATAATACCTGATAGAATCACCTTATGAGGAATAAAGGTTCATTTGGGCTTGGGGAATGAGCTTCAGAAGTCTCAGTCTGTGGCTGCGTGGCTCTCTTGCTTCCAGATTATGGTAGCTCAGTACATCATGGTGAGAACTCATGGCAGAGGAGGCCTGTCCATCTTAAGGCTGCCAGGAAGTGAGAAAAAGAGGCTGAGGTCCTAATGGCCCTTTGAAGGCCACATTCTCAATGACCTAAGTTCCTTCTAACTTCATTCATCCATTCATCCATCCACCCAGCTAACCACCCATCCACCCAGTACTTCTGGTCTCAGCAGTGAGACCACCATGCTGGACCCGGGGACCACAGTCAGTTTTTCCAATGATAATGCTGTGTAAGAAGTTACCCAGAAACCCCAGTGACTTTCAACAAGAAATATTTATTTTTCTCGTGCCTGACTCTTCTGGGTTCTTTCTGAGCTGGCTTGCCTCCGCTGCATCTGATAGGTTTGGGTCAGCTCCAGGGGTCTTCCTTGTTCTGGAACCACAAACAAACTAGCTACCAACTTCTGCTCAAGTGGCATCTGCTGGAGCAAGTCAGAGGTCAAGATCAAGGTCAAGGAGCCCGATAGTACCCCACCCACGGCAGGAAGTGTTTCCGGTAAGAGAGAGCAGACAGGTCATTTAGTTACAGGATGTCTGACCGGAGATGGGGATTTCTGACCTCTGGAGGTCAAGAGGAGCCACTCTGGGGTTCCAGCCACGTTGTCATGGCAACCGCTGTTACGGTTACTGATGAGTTGGGGTGGGGGCGGGGCCAGGGCGCTGCCCTGGACAGAAGCAGGGCCTTTGCCTGTGCTCCTGGGTAGGTCCTGGGAACTCCCAAGAGCTTCTGTCACATTTTCTGGGTTTCAAATGTTGGGGGCACAACCGGAAGCAAGTTCCCTTCTGCCATGCTCTGCAGTTCTGACACAGAGGCTTGGATTTAGGGTCTCAGCGTCTATCCTTAGCACAAGGAGCTTTCATTTCTAAGCTTTATTGAGCATTGTGGATTTTTTTTTCTTTGCTTTTTTAAAATAATGACCCATCTAGAACTTCTGAACAAAGTGTAATAAAAGTGACAAATACTGGTACACGGTACACAGGTTGTCACTTTGGATTTACTGTCCCCCAACTTTTTTTCCTGGTAAGTCGCACTAAATTTACGCTTTGGGTCCTAATCCATCACTCTATCTTTTAATGCAATATCTAATCTCACCGCTTCTTTCCTTCCTTTAATACAGTTTCTCTTGAGGTGCATTTGCGGGCCTGATTTTTATCATTTGCAACGTGTTTAAAATAATGCATTAGCTATAAATCAGAGACCTTTATTGGGATGCTTGCAAACTCGCTTAAAACACAATAAATTTAGTGCCTTTGATTCACCCTGGGAAATCTGACAGTAGGAAGAATAAGCGAGGCCCCTTTGAACTCTGGGGACTGGGGACTTCTCTCTTCAAGGTGAAAATTGAATATCTTCTTCAATGAAGGAAATTTTCAACTTTAAGACTTCTGTGGAACCAGGATTCAGGAAATGATGTCATATAACCCAAACCACGTGGGCTGGTAGAATCTGCTAGGAGCCAGATAAATCTTGGTACAAATCTCAACTCAGGCACACGCTGTGTGTCCTTTGACGAGTCACACAACCTCTCCCATCTTTAAGCTGGAAACTCATTGTCTCCCTCCAAGACTATGATGAGAATGAATAAGGAGTCCCACTTGGGCATGCCTAGCATAGAGGAGGTGCTCAACACAGGTTTTGTTCTGAGATGGCCCTTCAAGGACTCAAAACTTCCTGCCCTGTTCCTCCTGGAGGTTCCTCTGGGAAGGAGAGGGCAGGCCTGCAAATGTATTGGGTAAAAGTCTCTGGGGCCCAGGGCTGGGGAAGTAGCTCAGTTGGTAGAGTGCTTGTCTCACATGTACAAGGCCCTAGGTTCAATCCCCAGCACCACAGGAAAAAAGTCTCTGGAGTCAATATCTACAGCCCCTGCTTTTCTCACAGTGTAGAGGAGGGTCCCTAGTCCACCTCAGAACCTGCTGCTGGAGATGGCTGGGCTCCCAGATCCCTGTCCCTGCCTCTAGGGCCTTCACCAGGGTGACCCTGACCCAAGTGTTTTTTTTTTTTTTGGTACTGGGGGTTGAATCCAGGGGCTCACCCCCTGAGCCACACCCCAGCCCTATTTTGTATTTTATTTAGAGACAGGGTCTCACTGAGTTGCTTAGTGCCTTGCTTTTGCTGAGGCTGGCTTTGAACTCGCAATCCTCCTGCCTCAGCCTCCTGAGCCCCTGGGATGACAGGCACCACCACAACCAACCCTTAGTTTTTCTGGAAGGAAACACACCCTGGGCTCACCGCAGAGTCAGGTTCCCTGAGATCTTTCCTCCTAAGTCTACTTCTGACCTGGAACATTTTACCCAGCCTCCCAGCCAGCCTCCCATCTTACAGAAGGGGAGACTGAGGCCCCTCCCATCTTACAGAAGGGGAGACCAAGGCCCCATGCTCGGAGTGGGGGGCCTGGTGTGAGGCAGGCAGGTGCCAGGAGCCTGGGTCATAGTCTGGTCTCATGTCAGCCCCTGACAGTCTTCAGAGGACCCAGCAGGACAGAGGTAGGACGCAGCAGCCATACCCAGGCTCATGGTACCACGCAGGACACAGTATCCAGTCCACAGCACAACATGATCCAGTCCCACTAAATCTTGCAGAGGGGTCTTCTACCCGCAGGTATATCTCCCTCTCTCTCCCCCACCTCCACTCATTCACCCAACATCCTTAAGGCCCTGGCTAGATGCCAGGTTGGAGGCTGAGTATGAACCATCTCGGTCCCAGGCCCTGCCCCTCCTCCTGCTTCTGGACCTCTTGCTCTTTTGAATGCACAAAGCATGTTGGCCTCAGGACCTTTGCATTGATTGTTCCTTGTCAGATGGTTCTTCTCTTAGACACCCTCACAGCAAGGAGTGTCCTGTCCAGGGGAAAGGCCAGTTGCTAGTCTGGACATAGATGCTCCCAGCCCAGTGTGGACAGGACTGGGGTCAGGGAAGGAGGAGGAGGCTGTTCTGGCCCAGCCCTCTCTTGCAGCCTCTCCTCCCAGCTGTCTTGTGGATGGACCTGCGTACCTCCTACCCAGATGTCCCTCCTGGGAGCCATGTCAGCTGTGTGCCCTTCCTCGGGCGGAGAGATGGTCCAGGAGCAGGAGGCCCACATGTGGTTCTCCTGCTTCTGGGGCTGGAAACGAGGCCACCCCAGCCTGGGAGCTCCTTCTAGAAGCCCCGCAGCTGAAATCAAGGGGATAAATGTCTCTGGGCGTCGTTACCAGCGAGACATTTGGGGAACATAAATTTCACCAGGAATTAGTCATTCTAAATGGCTCTGTGTGGTTTTAACTTAGAATAGCACCTAAATTATTCAGCTGGGGAGGGGGAGGGAGGGGGCAGGAGTGAGCTGCCGGGCCTGGTGGCAACCTTGAGTCAGGGGAGGAGAAGCTGGACATCTGTCTGGGGGTGGCCCTGGGAGCTGGTGGGCCGCCTGGATTCCTTCTGAATTTGGCAAATGCCTCTGGGATGTGAGACGGGGAGGCACGACTTGGGCAGCTTCCAGTCCCTGCTGCGGGGCAGGGAGGATGAAGGACCCCATCCCAGGAGCCTGGCACCCGCCCCGGCTCGCTCCTGCCACCTCTGGCCTTTCTGCTCTGCTTTGCAACCAAGCTCCAGGACGGCTCCAGAACTCTCTGGCCCTCCCTCTGTCCTTACCCCACTCTGGGGAACCCAGGGCCTCCAGGGCCTGACCTTGTGCACGGCCACCCGCTCTGCCCTCCTGGGGGACTCTCCTCCCTCTGCTCCCCAGAGCACCTCCACCTCCGGCTCTGCCTCCTGCCTCCCTGGCCAGTCTCTCCAGGGTCTCCTCTGCTCCCCACTGACCTCCCATTGTCTGGGCCTAGGACTGGGACCTGGGGCCTCTGTGCTGACCCCTCTCCCCGCCACTGGGAAGCCCAGTGGGTGGAAAGGCCTCAGAGCCACGGATTCATCAATAACCACGAAGTCTGTGTCTCCAGGCCAAACTTCCTGGAAACCGCAGCCTCAGGCGTGGACTTGACTTTGGACTGCTCTGTCGGGATGTCCAGTCAGACACCTGACCCTCCCCAGCCCCCAGACAAATTCCTATACCACCCCCCACCCGCAGGGGACATCTCCACCCAGGTCACAGCAGCTCCACGATTGCAGCTGCTCAGGCCCAATCCTTGGAGACCTCCTTGATCCCAGTCTCCCCCAGACCTCATCTGTATTGTGTCTGGAGGGTCCCCCCAAGCCTCACCCTATGGCATTGAGGGGATCCCACAAACCTCTCCCAATGGCATCCAGCAGATCCCTCCGTATCTAAACCATCTGCAAGTTCCACTGGCTCTACCTTCAAAGCACATCCAGAATCCAACCTCCTCTGCTCCTGCCCTCACCCAGGGTGCCACTGTTTGTCCCCTGGGTCACCATATGACTGTTCCCTGGGAGCACCCCAGCCCTCCACTCTAATCTCATTGGAGCAGACTGAGGCCCATGGTGGGTCACCCACTTCCTCCTCTGTTCAAAGCTCTCCAAGGGCTCAAGTCACAGAGCCAAGTCCTTCGAAGGGCTAGAAGGCCTTCATCACTGACCTGTCTTCTCTTTGCTCAAGCCACTTCTGTTACTGGTCTCCTGGATGTTTGAGCATGGGAAGCATGGTGGACCCCAGGGCCTTTGCACTGCTGTTCTCTGTGCTGGATGAATAGTCTCTCAGACACCCACGTGGCTCTTCTCTCAACTTCTTCAAGTTTCTACTCTCTTCTCAGAGAGGCCAACCCTGACCACCCCACTTAAATTCAAATTTCAAACCCCTGAACTCTGTAACCTTCTTTCACCAGTCTGGTTTCTGTTTTGTTTTTGTAATAAGGATTTAACCCCAGGGACAATTCAACACTGAGCCACCTCCCCAGACTTAATTTCTTTTTTTAATTTTTTTTATTTTATGACAATGTCTCACTAAGTTGCTTAGAGCCTTGCTAAATTGCTGAGGCTGGCCTTGAACTCATGATCCTTCTGCCTTAGCCTCCAGAGCTGCTGGGATTACAGGCATGCACCACCAGGCCTGCCACCCAGTCTTTTTTTTTTTTTTTAAAGAGAGAGAGAGAGAGAATTTTTTAATATTTATTTTTTAGTTCTCGGCGGACACAACATCTTTGTTTGTATGTGGTGCTGAGGATGGAACCCAGGCTGCTCGCTAGGCGAGCATGCCAGGCGAGCGCACTACCGCTTGAGCCACATCCCCAGCCCCCAGTTTTCTTTTTAATAGCATTCATACTCTAACATACTATATAATTTACCTAAATATTATGTGTGACTTTAGTTATCTCTTTCCCCCAGTAAAATCTAAGTTCCATGCTGCGGAGGATTGTCTTTTTCTTCCTGTGTATCCTCAGTGTCTAAAACGGGTGCCCGGCACATAGTAGGTGCTGGGTGTAAAACTGTTGCTCAGAGGCCTTTGTTTGGATGTAGGAGAACTTAGGACCGGGTTCAGCTTCCAGTTCTGCAGGCGGGTGGCAGAACCTTGGAGCCTCTGTCCTGTCTGACACAGTGTCCTGCCAGCATAGGGACGTGGAAGGGGCAAAGGGTCCAGCTTTGGGCTTGGGATGCAGCGATCATTTTAGAAATGCGAGGCACAGGACGGTGTTGGCAGAGTGATTCATCCCGAGGAGGACAATCTTGCTGGGACGCCGTTCCATCAGCTACGAATTCATCCTTCGCTCACCTCCGGTTCTTCTGCCTCCAGCCTGAGGGCATTGCCTGATGACTGGATGAATGTCCCGCCCAGGAACCGTCAATTCCTCCCCCAGATGGCTACCTGTCAGCACAGGCGCTTTATACGGCCTCTCTTCAAGTCCCGGCGTTTGATCCAGGGTGCTATAAAATTCAGTCACCTGCCCGGTTCCCCTTGACAAGGGCCAAATGCGAGGGCTCTGTCGCCCACCCCTGAATGGTTTGGCTGTGTTCATGGGGCCTTGGGCGACAGCCTGTTGCCGCTGGGTTCTGCTCCTTCTTTTGATGGCATCTGCACCTGTGCAGGGAGGGGACATCCAGGTCCCCACTAATGAGGTTGGTGAGGGTTGTGGGCACGAGTTGCTCCAACTTGGAACTATTTTTTTTAATTGTCTGTTCTGAATAAAAAAAAAAAATAATGACAAAGATCGCAGCAAAATGCAAAGTCTGGTGGAGAAAAATGAGAACTTACAAAAGGAAAAAAAGAACACAGACAGGGAAATGTGATCTGCTCTGTCACCAATACTGTGGCGTCTGTCGGGGAACCCGGGTTAGGACAGTCCCTGGGTATGATTATTGTGTCCCATGCTCCCTGTTTTTCTGCATCAATTTCCAAAAAACCTGATGGGGCTGTGGGGGTGGCATTAGGATTTGTCACACTCAAGCCTCAGTCTCCTTTTTCTGCAATAATAGCCTCATTTTCAAGTGAAACAAGCTCAGCCAATCAGCACACAGCACATCCAGAGCTTGTGACCTATCCGCATTTAGTATAGCCCATAGAGCTTGAGACACGTGACCCAGGATTAGCCAATCAGTGCCTTCTGTGCCCCGGGCTGCAGTGATTGGCTCAGAGATGGGAATCATGACTCAGTTGGTCCAATCAGAGCGAATCCCAGGCACAGCTCGGGTCTTCAGGTCCTAGTCGCTCTACCAGAGCGCTCTGGGGGCACAGGAGCGAGCTGCCCTGGCGCCAGGAGGCGGGGGCTTCGGGAGCAACCTCAACTGGGCTAGATGGGCGTTGGATTAGGACTCCAACATCCTCAGGCAGAACAGCAGCCCTGCAGGATTTCCCAGTGAGTTAAGCGCTAATTACCCCATTGCACTTAAACTCTAAGTGTAATTACCCCACATCGGGGTAACTGCATGCTAACATGCCGTGGTACCACGTCCTCCCAACTTTCACATTTCCCAGAGAAGTAATGCACCCTCAAAGAGTTATCTCAGGCTCTGCTGTCAGGGAATGCAACCTCAAACACAAAGAGCAGAGAATGCCCATCCGAACGAACCAATGCGGAGGATATCATAGCCAAGAGAACGGGCCTGGAAGCCAGCGCCCGTGCCCTTGGTCCAACCGTGCTTGAAGTCCTCACTCAGGATGTTTCAGTAACTGGAACTCATTTTTCCCTTATTGCTTAGGTCAGTATGAACTTGGGTTTCTTTCATTTGCAACCTATAGAGGACAACTAATATTCACATAGACGCTTTTATTTTTTTTAGTTGTAGATGGACACAACACCTTTATTTTATTTATTTACTTTTTTAACGTGCTGAAGGTTAAACCCAGTGCTTCAGACAAGCCAGGCAAATGCTCTACCACTGAGCTACAACCCCAGCCCTCCTATGTGCGGTTATGAGAACACTGAAATGGGGTGGGGAACCAAGCAGATTCCTGCTTCCCAAGGGAGGGCAGCCAGGTTCCCCTGTGCTGCACACCCTGGCTCATAATGGGAGTGGGTAGGGGAGGGGTCCACAGAAACTGCAAGAAGGGAGGGAGGGGTGTCACTGATGGGGCCCTACTACTTTGGTTGCTACAACAGCATACCATTAACTGGATGGTTTATAAATATCAGAAACTTCTCACATGCCAGAGGCTGGGAAGTTCAAGTTCAAGGCACTAGCAGCCTTCATGTCTGGCAGGGGCTTGCTGGTTCCTGGACAGCTGTCATCTTACCGTGTCCTTACATGGACGAAGGGATGAAGGTTTCTTCAGGATTAAGGGCACTGAGCCTTCATGAGGGCCTAATCAACTCCCAGAGGTGATACTTCCTAACACCTTGGGAGTTGGTGTGGGGAGGGGGCGCAGATTAAGAGCTCTTTGGCTTTGGCCTGCCCACTGTGGAGTACTTAAATTCTTCCCCGTCCTGGGGTGGGGGGGAACAGTTCCAGAAGCTGCTGTGTCACATGCTGTCCCCAAGTCTCAGCCCCTGGGAGGGCCCCGAAGCTGGGCTAAGCTTGTTAAAGCTGTCCTCAGTCTGTAGGCAGGGTTGTCCCCTCCCTTGACTGTAGCACTCAGTTTCTACCAGTGGCTCCCATGCCCCATGTTGAGGCTGCTGGTGAACCCGGTTCCAGACGGAGCTCCATGCTGGTATCTTGCAGTGTCCCCAGGTGGTTGGGGGAGCTGTTGTGGATGGAGGTGCCTCATGAGCCCCTCCATGAGTGCATCAGCTTGCTGTTACTGTCACAAGTAACCGAGATAATAATCAGCTTAGAAAGAGAAAAGGTTTTTCTTGGCTCACACTTGGGGATGTTCCCTTCTATGACTGGTTGGCCCCGTAATTGGGGCCTATGGTGCAACCACACGTCACAGTGACAGCTTGTGGCAAAACCATTCACATCACGGCTGGGACATGGAAGAGAGGATGAGGAAGGGGCTGGGGTCCCAAATTCCTCTTTAACGGCCTGCGCCCAGTGACCTAAAACCTCCGCCTAGTCCCCACCTCTTACAGGTCCCACCCGGCCCTAATAGCATCCAGGACTAGGACCAAGACTTAACACATGGGTCCCTGAGGATGTTTATCCAAGCCATAGAGTGAAGTCCCCTGCTGAGTCACAGCTGGCCAGCAACCGTGGCCTGAGTGTCTGCAAAAGACCATCCCAGGGCTTTCTTGTCAGCCGTTGGCACTTCATGTAGAACTCTGGGTTCCCGGTCCTTCCTATGACTGGAGCAGCTGAGATGAACCCAGTCTAGTTCTAGGGGAGTTCCTGGCCCCCTAGGGGTGGGCACTGAGACATCTTGGCAAGTGAGGAAAGGACCTGGTGACACCTGCCCCTATGTTGCCAGGAAGGAGGCCACTCTTGGCTGGGTCAGAGAGGGCTTACCCAGTGAACTGGCTCAGCATGAGGCTGGGTCACAGAGAAAGGGTGCAGGTGGGTGAACAGGGCAGCCAGGGGGAGCAGAGGATTCTGGGAGGAACAGAGAGTCTGACGTTGGCCTGAGGAGCCTGGATCGGCCAGTCTGGCCAGGCTGGGGCGGTGTGGGGGCGGGCAGTGTCTGTGCAGCTTCAGGCAAGAGCACAGGGATAGGTCCCTGTGTGCCTTCCCTTGACCTTCCCAGTGTGGCAGTGCACTGGGGGTACAGAGCCCAGAGTAGCCACCGGTCCATTTGGTTTGTGAAGACAGACCTCATCCGAGAATGGCAAAAGGGGCCTGGAATCGAGAACCGAGGGTGGATGAGTTACTGATGATTTATTTTAGTTCCTGGTACAGCTAGGCTTGGAGTCAGTCTTAACTTCTAAATCCTCAGTTGGGTAAACCAAGGGATTCCCCCACCTGCCTGGAGCCCTAGATTCAAATTTGGTCTGTAGGTTCTGTATCTGCTGTCAGAAGGATGCTAATATGTCTGCCTGTTCCATGCGTCACTTTGCTCCTCTCTAAAGTAGGGGCAACATCTCTCCTTGAGGATTCCAATAAGCTCGTATATAAAAGTGTTTGTAAGGCTGAGAGCAGTGGTGCTCACCTGTAATCTCAGAGGCTCAGGAGGCTGAGGCAGGAGGATTGCTAGCCTCAGCAATTTAGCGAGGCCCTAAGCAACTAACGAGACCCTCTCT
Organism: Marmota marmota marmota; assembly: GCF_001458135.2. NCBI lineage: Eukaryota > Metazoa > Chordata > Mammalia > Rodentia > Sciuridae > Marmota > Marmota marmota. The sequence goes on from NW_026000136.1 coordinate 1,507,076, forward strand.
CAAAATAAAACATAAAAAGTGCTGGGGGTGTGCCTCAGTGGTTAAGTACCCCTGGGTTCAATCCCCAGTACATAAAAAATTAACAACAACAATAATAATAATAATAAAGTGTTTGTAAACTGTGAAGTGCTGAACAGTTACCCTGTGGATGGTGGCCGTGCAGGTCTCTGTAGCAGGGGGAAACTGCTTAGGACTAGCATTAAGCCAGGAATGACCCTGATGGGGGGTGGAATTTCAAGAAATGGATCCGGACCAAAGCCAGGTGAGCCAGTACATATATTGCTATGGGGACCTTGGGGACTCCTGCATGCAACACTGCTTGCACACAGTAGGCGTAAAGCACATGAGTAGAGTGGTCCCCCCAGACACACGAGATGTGCTTGCTGCAGAAAATAGTCTCAGAACACAGTCCCTCTCTACCATACGCCTTGGGTTTTGTGAAAATCCCTGCCCAGATTACAGCTCCTTCTGCCAGGAGGCCGTGACTGGATTTCCTGGTTGAATGATAAATAGTGGGTTCTGGGATAGTTAGAGAGCCCCCAAGCTGTGTGGGAGTCAGGGATACCCCAGGGCCACGGGAATCCAGAGCAGACCCAGGAGGCACTTCCTGCAGACACCTGATCTTCAAGTTGGCAAGTAATTAACTTGCCTAATTAAGGCATGCAGGTGCAGGGCTCCTACGGGGGACGTGCTGGGGAGCTGTGTGACACCCGCCACAGGAAGGGTCTCATGCACGGTTGGTACAGCTCACCAGGGACTGCTGGGAGAGAATTAATTAAGACGCAGGTTGGGGAAACCCAGAGCCCCCAGGAGTAGAGGCCTTACCATGCCACCAGCTTGGCAGAGGGGCTGGGGCCCCAGGGTACAGCAGGCAGTGAGGGGAGCTTCTGGGGTGCCCCACCTATGTTTGTTTGGAAATGGGGAGTGAAAGAGCTGGCGGCGCCTGCCAGACACCCAGGATTTTGAATAGAAGCCCCAAGGTGGGACCTGCCCAGTGCCTGCTGTCCTAGATGCTGTAGATGGCAGCAAGGAAATCCCTGCTCCCTCTGAAGGACATCCAGCCTCACCTGTCAGGTGGCACCAAGTGGTACTGCCAGTTAGAGGTTCAGGGAAGACCCTTTAGAGGAGGGGACTGTTAAGGGCTGAATTATGTCCCCCAAGTTCCTATGTTCAAGTGCTAGCCCCAGTACCTCCAGAGGTGGCTGCATTTGGAGACTGGGGTTTTTATAGAAGCAATTAAGTTAAAATAGGATCCTGATGGTGAACCCTGATCCAATATGACAGGTGTCCTTTCAATCAGAGGAGATCAGGACACAGGCACACACAGAGGGACGACCGTGTGAGGACATGGGGAGAATTCAGCCTCCGGAGGAACCAGCCCTGTCCACACCTGGACGTTGAATTCCTAGCCTCCAGAACTGCGAGGCAAAATTTTTCTGAGTCCCCCAGTTCATGGTGCAAAGGCACCCGGGGACCTTGGAGTCAAGACCTAGGAAAAGGGGAAGAGTCAGGCTGCCTGAGCAGCATTTCCAACAAGGCCCTGGGTGGGAGCTTGCTGGGCATGTCCAGGGTCCAGCAAGGAGGTCACTGAGACCGAGGCCCTAGGGGGTGGGAGGAAGGGGACCCAGTAGGGGTCTTCTGGTGTGCTGCGAAGGGGGGAGGAGGGCCAGGACCTGCCTGGATGTGTTCCTAGCTCCTGCTGGACGTTGGCGGCCAGGGTCCAAGCGGGGGGCGGGGAGACAGGCTCCATTGAAAGGGGACAGTATTCCCAGGAGACTTCCAGACAGGTTTCAGAGAGACAGCTAGCCTTGGAGCAGTCATGGCCACCTGTGAAGCTGAGTTCTTCCTGGAGTATGTCAATCTGCACACACGTGTCCTGCCATCTCATGGAGTCCACCTGCTCGAGGTCCCAGTGTGTCCTGAAGAGCAGAGGCCCCAGTGGAGACTCTGTTCCCACAAAGGCCCATCGCGGGTGCAGCTCAGAGCCCTGGGGAGCTGAGCACAGCAGAGCACGGGACAGAGGGAGCCGAGCCAGCCAGACGGGCAGTGCCTTAACCAGACCAGATCTGCCTCCACTCCCACCTGGCGAAGGGCAGCCACTGGCCCCGGCCTGAGGTTCAACACCTGGCCACGCTGGAGTGACATGGGCCACCTGGGTCCACGAGGCTTCTATCTGCACCCAGGGCTCCTGCAGATGCCCGTAGACAAGTCCACAGAACTTGCCCTGAGAGTGTACTCCCAGGATGCTCTCTGCCACGCTGGCCTTGGGGACCAGGTCCCCATGGTGTGCTGGAACTGCCTGGGCCTGGGAATGGTTCAGACCCCTCCTCACCCCCCACCTCAACTCGCGAAGCTTCTCCCTAACCTCCCACGGAGAATTGGCTTCCCCCAGGAGAATCGACAGGTGACTTCTCGGGAAACGGTGGCTCCCGTCTCTCTGTACCCAGTTACACCTTGTCCGGGGCCTGGCTCTCCCCTTTCTGCTTCTCCTTGGAGCCCACCCTGGGCTGTTGCCTTGTTGTCCTGAGTGTCCCAAGAGGTTGGCCAAGGACAACAGTCTCCTCCATCCTTCTCAGGGTCACCTCCCTGCTCAGGCCTAGCCACTTGAGACCTCTCCACTTCACTTGGTGGAGAGCTTCTGAGTAGAAGCCTCATTTCCTGTACCTCTGGGGGCATGGCCACAGCCCCTGGGCTGAGGATTTGTGTCAGGCTGGCTAGAGCTGGTGTGTTCCTCAGCATCCGGGGAGTGTCTTGCTCCAGCCAAGATCTCTTCCCCTTGAGAGGGGCCCTCATGGTGGAGAAGGCCCTGGGCGTACCTCACAATGAGGCCAGAGGCACGAGGGGTTCCAGGAGGGAAAGTCTGGGGGAGTTTGGGGGCTTCCTCAAGACTGCGGCCCTTAGAAGGTTCTCCCCCTAACCCTAGTCCACGCTCGACTTCCCACAAAGATGAACACTCCCGTGGCCACATTCCTAGCAGTTGACGGCTGCAGGGGAGCTGAGCTTTCCATATTCCTTGTCTCTCCAGACTTGGGGGTGTTGGTCTGCTCTGCAATCTCGGTTCCCTGAGGGGTCCGAGAAAAGCCACTGATTTTCATTTCACGTAGGTTTTTCTTCTGGTAGGGATGGGAGGATCCCTTCCAAGCCCTCCACATGTCAGAGCTGAAGCCAGAAGTTCTGTAGAAGACTTGCTGATTTTCTGCTAGACTTATTCCGTGCATTTGATATATTTTGGGTTTGATGCGATTATAAATGGCATATTTTTTTTAACAATTCAATTTCATTCTCGTTTTTCCTCTCAGCACTTGTTACCCTCCACCACCAACACTCTCTTCTTTGTTTCCTGTCAGTCTTGGCCCCTTAAAAGAAATTGAATGAAGAGACGATGCTCCCTGCACAGACATGCTCCCTGCACAGTCGAAGAGCCAGAAGGTCAGAGAGGAGATGGTAACTCGCTCACAGCTGCACAGGGTTAGAAAAGGCAGAGCTGGGATCAGGTGTGTCTGACATCAAGTGCCACCCTTCTCCTCCCCCCACCAAACATTTCTGACACCACTGTAATGGGTATGGATCCCACATGGCACCACGGAGATTTGAACCGTCAGCCTTAGGGGTCCTGGAGGAGGAAGTCAAGATCTGCCGGCGCAGCCTGTTCAGGGCCCACCTGGTTCAGCTCTTCCCATAGTCTGGGTGGGAAGCTGTGATGCAGGACACAGGCAGGATAGGAGTTGGGCTGGGTGGAGTTGAATGGTAGCTTTGACCTTGACCTTGACCTTTGACCTTGAACTTAGGCAAGTCACCTAACTTCCCTGAGTCTCTGTTCCCTCCATTCCCACCTTACACCTGATGTAAAGTGGTGGTGATTAACAAATACTTCCGGGGCATTTTGTGCAAAGTCAAGGGCAATGTTGGGGACAGAGGCCTCAGCCTGATGCAAAACTGCAACTTCAATGATGATTACTGTAATTTTCAGGTCTCTCTGTGTCACACTCCTGCTGTTGACCCTTGATAGCCGTCCCTCCCGCTACATGCAGAAGAGCTTCAAGACTGGGTGCCCTGAGGCTCACATTTGCCCTTGACCTCATACTGGCAATTGCCGGGGTTTTGTGTTTTTTGTTTTTATTTTTTTTCTCTTTTTCTCCAACTGACAGCTTTTCAGCTTCAACGGCTTTATCCCTTGTCGGCCTTGTGACTTTGTCCCTGGTCATAGCAAGTCCTCGGGACCCACAACCTTGGAGGAGCCCTTTGGGTGCACCCAAGCAGCTTGGCTTCCCATGCACAAGGCACACTCATTTTGTCTTTGATTGGAAAATGAGCAGTCTGCTGTACCTTAACTTAATTTAGACACGAGTCCACAATTTGTCAGAGATCACAGGTGTCCGGGGAGCACAGTGAAATGCTCTTCAGGTCTGTGTTGTGAACAGATGAGCCGTTCCTGGCCCTGGGAGGGGGCATGGGTTGCAGGTTACCCACTTTGCATAATGAGAAGGAACTAGGCGGGCGGGATACACCAGGGCATGTCCTCTGGAATCTCCTAAACCACCTTCAGAAAACGCTCTGCCTCAGGAGAGTGACAACTTAAGGTGTCACAGGCTGCTGTGTGCCTCCAGGCACGTCAGAGCCCAGATGTGGGGTTGGTCACCTGATGCCTCTTCCTGCTCTGTCCATGTGCCCCTAAACCACCCCCGGTCCCAGTGGCTCAGATGATTACAGATGCTTCCCCTTCCCCCCTCAGCTGGCAGCTGACTGGGCCCCTGATTACAGGAGACTCGGGGCTGGGGTGAGGTGGGGGAGTGGGGGCATCTGAGAAGGTATTAAAACCCAGCTTTTCCACACACCATCTGTACCCACGTCCTGGATAAAGCCCTTGCCTCTCTAGCACCAAGTCAGATGCTTTGAAGGGACAAAGCAGTCTTGTAGCAGAGACAGTCCCACAGTAGCAGGGCCCCGGGCTTCACTGGGGGAGCTGACGACATGGGCCTGGAGACGGCTGGGTACCTGGGTGCCCCTAAATCCACACATCAAAGTCCTCCACGGTGGTACCTCAGCACATCATGAACTGGTTTATAGACAGGGGTCTTTGCAGAGTTAATATGAGGTCATGAGGGCAGGCCCCAGTCCAATATGATGGTGTCCTCATAAAAAGGGGACATGTGAGCAGAGAGATACAGACACATGGGGACAACACCAGGTGACTACCACAAAACAAGGAACTGCCGGGGTCCAGGATAGAGGCCTGGAGCAGATCCTTCCCTCCCAGCCCTCAGAAGGACCCAGCCCTGCGGACATTTTGCTCTTGAGCTTCAGGACTCCAGAATCGTGACAGGATACATTTCTGTTCTTTTGGACCTGCTTGGGGTACTTTGTTCTGGCAGCCCCAGCACATAAATGCATGCTGGATGGAGGGAGAGGACATCTGTGACATGCTAGGAGAGGGGTAGCTCATGGGGATTGGAAGATTAGCTGCAGGATGAGGCACCTTTGATGGGGATCTTCTCTTCCTGTCTTGAGAGGCTGAGTGAGGTACAGTCCCTCCTGTAGGAAGGATTCCTGCCCCGTCCTGCTCCCAGGCTGCTCCAGGCAGAGTGGGGGGGGGGG